>NC_091932.1:47739628-47984628 GCF_041260155.1 Ptychodera flava | reverse complement strand
GTATCCATGTATGTGTGTATATGTCTAATTGTCTGTCTCTTTATGTGATATCTGATACCTTGTCATACTTGGTCTTTAGTAACTTAGGCCATGCACATTTAGCTGTTACAGTATTGATTTTATGCTAATATTGACTGCTTTTTACTTGTAACTTAAGTAAGCTAATTGTGTGTTAACAAAAATCTAGTTTTTAAGTCCACGGAGCTAGGCTGCTTGCAGAACAAACCTGCCCCGAAGTCACTTTGCATTGCTGACGAAGACAATCTTAGTATCCGCTATCTAGCTACCCATCTTTCTTGCACACAGCACTTGATCTCAGCCTTGCTTCAAGCTCCTGGTCCAGATTCATTCATTCTAGGCCATCAGACTGTCTGCCACACAACCCCATCTCCTCCTTGGCTCCACTAGTCTGCTTCCCATTGTGGACACGCGTCCATACCCCCACTGGAGAAGATGGTCTCCACTGGCCCGGCGGAACCACTTTCACTTTTGGCTTTCCAAAGGTCTGCAAACCCAACTTTGCAACGCAAACCTTTGCCCCACAAGCAGAATGTCTGAGACCCAATTTTTGTCAAAGAAATTGTGTTCTCTGAAACCAATAGTCTGATTGCTTTAAAGTTTGTTTTACATGAACCTTAAAATTTGCATATTTGTATTTTGGGATAAATTTTTGCCATTGTTGGTCAAAAAAATCTTTTTGAACTGTTATCCAATTACTTTTAAATTAGATGTGCAGGTCATTATGAGGTGAAGCATCTCATATTTGATTAAATATAAAATTGATTTGCTGTGGAATTTCCTTAGTAACCATTCTGTCTGAATGCAATGTCATGTGTGTACTGGTATTGAGTATTTCTGTTAAATAGGAGCATGGTGTCATTTGCACCATTTTCTTATGACTATCACAATGTACAGCTGGTTTGAGCTGCAAACTAATTTCACAGAAATGCATTGAGCATATCATTGTCCATTTATTACTGCTTTACCAATTTAGTTCTTGTTTTCATTGGCTATTCAGTTCATGTATGTCTGGTTTCATGTTCTTTTCCAGATTATCAATTTATATATGGAATGCCTTAAAAAAATGATTTTTAATGGAAGTGAAAAGGTAAGTTTTGTGCTCTTTATTATCCTCAACCTTGCAGAATCATTGCAGTGTTATCAGCTAGATTTTTTATGTACATGGTAGCTAAGTTGCCAATATTACGTAGAACAACATAGTCAGGCTGGTTGGTTAAAAAGCATATTAGTTGCTAAATTGAAATTTTCTGTATTTATTTGAGAAAATTTATTTCTTGCCAGAATTAGTGAGGTTTGACTGGCAACAACTTGAAAGTCGTAACTGTGTGGTTCCTAACTTTAATTCCAAACATCTAGAACATAGTTATATCAAGTATCTGTAATAGTAGGATATATTGTTTATTTTCCATTTCAATTTGTGTTTTTGTAGCATTTCCGGCTGAATCAGCTTATTTTTCACACAGGTACCGGTATCTACCAGTTTGTGTATTGCTACAACATTTTTCTTGGCTTCAATTGCTTCCTTAATAAAATCCAATGAAATGAAAACACGAAGATACACAAAACATATGCGGAAGGTATAGTTGTTTTTCTTTTTAAGATTTTACGTACTTGCAAGGCAAACCTTGGAAGTTTTATTTTCCACTTTTTTGAACATTGACATGTATTGTATTCAACAAACATATCTTGATCCCAAACTTTGATGAATAAAGTTGATACTGATTTGTCACACCTTTATGTCTTTCATGGCAGATAAATGCTTATATGATCAAAATTTGTTGCAAATCTCATCTAATTCTCTGCAGTAAACAATGTTCTCATTGTTTATCTGTTTTTTTTCAAAAATCATTGATTTTGCAAATGATCATGAAATATGCAAGTCACATCCACCAAAAACTTATCAGTTCTTTCCATTATCTAAGAAAAACCACGCACGAAATTTGATTCTGATCTTATTAGTAGTTCTTGAGATATCAGGCCCACTGACAGACAGACATGTGACATTGCTTCGACATTAGCTCACGTGTGTGAACATGTGAGCTAAGAAAGGAGTCTCGTTCAAACAGTGAATGTCTTACATGTATTCTTCTATGGCATACATTCTGAGTTCATGATAATGAAGACAAAAATATCTTATTCGTGTACAGATCTGGGTGAACTGACTGTCAACTGTCTGACATTTCTCAAGGAAACTTTTTTCTCTTTACCTTTAGACTATCTGAATTATGTCTTCCAGGTGCCTGGACTGTTTGCCTTGGACAAAATGGTCGTTCCAGCACATGTAGATGGAGACCACTGGATTTTCGTGGTATCATTTGTCTTTCAAACTTTACGACAGTGACTTACCAAAAACCTATCAAAGTCAGACACTTGAAGAAATCAAGATATAAGGAATATTGTTATTTTTTAAAATTAACCTGAAACAGTATATGTATATTCCTTGCCTAACAAGCTGACAAGAAACTTTCTACTGAACAGAATATACTGATCTGTTTATACTTTTGGTGCTACAATAATTTTTCATATTGTTGCTTTAAAATGTTATCAACTATCAGTTAGCACATGGGCTTGATCTAGTATTTCACATATTAAACATAGCTGTTTTATACATTACAATTACTGTAAATGGTGAAATTAACATTTTTCTCCTTAATTTTAACATTAAAAGCTTTTTCTTCTCAGGTGATTGACAGTAAGGCAAAGACAATTAGTTTCTATGATTCACTAGATACATCGCCAAAGTATCCATTGATAGAAGAACAACTGAGGTACATCATCTTTACTACCGTATTTATTGGTCACATGATCATGAGCAAACTAAGCTTTTCTTGTGATAATAACAAATGTTTGTGCATGAATATAATGTTATATGAACAGGTGGAACAAAGAACAATATATTATCACTTAGCTGTCACATACTCAGCATTCATCTACTCTACACTAAGTTAATATGCATGTAAGGGGAGGCAGCCAAGTGTACATCACATATATTCTCTTAATCCACAGGAATCTCAAAATTTCATTCAGATTTCTGATCATTGCTTCTGACCCGTTCCATCACACTTCCGTCACTTGACCTAGTGATTTGAGATTGCATCATTGATTTTGTCAGTGTTTTTTTATTGGTTTTTAGGTATTATTTGACATATGGCAATTTGCTTGCCTTGTATAACAAAGATTAATGGAATTGATTTGATGTCATATTGTTGATATATTCATGTACAGGGACTTCATCAAAGAAGAGTGCAACTTTATCAAGCTTCCATATAATAGAGAAGAATGGAGTGTGGAATATGTGAAGGTGGTATGAAATTTATAAATCATTTTATTTTGCAACTGAAAATAATGCAGGCAATACATAGACACTATCAATAGTTGACTCTTTACTGTCATTTTGAAGATCAGCTTTTCCTCACACATGTTTTTTTTTTTTAAAAAGTGTAGACTACAGGTGACCATTTGTTTTCATAATGTATTTGATTTGGGAAATAATAACATTGGGTTAATTGACTGCCTGCAGACTAAGCAAAAATTCTGTAATTATACATTTCAAAAATAATATTTTTTGTTTAATAGGGTGTTCTGAAACAAGCAAGATCTAATCAGACAAGCTGTGGTCCATACATGTTGAAGGTATTTTTATTGAATTTCAAAATATGGTTTACAATCATTTAGTCAATGATAATTACAGTATAACTGTGAAGATAGACTACACATTGTGACTTGGACACGAAGTTAGCATCTAAATGGGATTTAATTTTTCCTTCACTCTTTCATTTTGAAAACATCCATGTCATTACAACTTAACCATACAACATCACAAAATCACACAGCTGACACATATACCCGATGCATTCCAATAAAACAGAAATCAGCAGAGACTGTAATCAATTACACTTTTTTTCAGAATATGAAGAATTTGCTAAGTGGCTCTGGGTTTATACACAAGGTATTCTGCTTTAATATGTTCCTGCCAGACAGTAATAACTGTATTACTTCCCCATCAGCCAAGTCAGTAAAAAGTGGTATTGAGCCAAAACATGACGTATTTTCACCCGCTTGGCTTGGTATGTTATAGCATCTTTTGTCCAAAAAAATTAAGTTTACAGTATTATGTTTTCAACAGCCTTCAAATGTACAGTATTATGTTAAAATAAATCATATGGGATACGTTGTGTTTCATTAATTTTATTCATCTTGTCCTGGTGGTGAAATATGGACTTGGCAGGAAAAGGGTTAATATGTCAATCCTTTCAAAATAATAGAAAGCCATCGCTTAATTGAACATATGTAAGCAATAAAGCACACCCAGCAATGGTATACCATGTTGATTTTATTCCGCACTAACCGCATGCATGCCTTCATTGCTCTGGGCTTAAATATACCATCAGTCCTTTATACTGTCTACCCAAATATCAAATTATTACGTCTCATTCAGAATGAGCAACACAATTACTCATGAAACAACACACTGAAAATATCATGCCAATTACTGAACTGATTGCACGAGGTCCCTTAACATGCAAGGGTTTGAATTTAAAATCCATCGTTTAACTAAATGAATACAATGTATCAGCGTACCTGAGAGAGCTTGCAACTTCACTCTTATGGATGCACTCTTGGCGGCCATCAAGTTTTGAATTTCAAATATTTCAAAGTGTCAAGTAATTTATTTTGCTGGTTCCGATCTTACATGATGACCCCCTTATTCTTATTGTTGACTTGATAAGAGGATGGTTGACAGTTTCATTTAGGAAAGTTTGAGTAAAAGTTTAAGTCTTTCCTTATTGAGACATACATACGTTAAGAGTATTTTTATGTGCTCAAAAATCTAAGTTCTATATTCATTGCAATGATTTCGAAACTTTTCTGTGGTCACATTTCAGTAAGTATTATTAATTATTGCATTAATTTGTTTTGATCCTCTGCTTTGAGAAAACTACAAACAGAAAGTGGGATTCAGGGACTGACTAAACATATCTTGGATCCCAGTAAAGATGAGCTCCTTTAAAGGAAACTTGTTTCACATGTTATTCCCTAATTGTTTTTCAGGGAGATGGTGATTGTATCAGGGATGAACTACTGAATGATATCAAGAAAAAGTTTGTATATTAAGATTTGTTTATTGAGAACATAAGAGGATAAGACCTTGATACTGTAGAGGTGTATAACAAGACAGTTCAGTTAACAAAAGAGATGCTTCGGACAGTTGTCGAACAATATGGGCATCACATCCTATTCAAAGGGGAAGAGTGCATTGTTGATTTTATCGTAAACATACTCGGATCACACATATGTTGTTTGTATTTGCAGTACTGCTAAATTATCTACTTGTTTGTTAAAGTATTTTCCTCTTTTTGAATTTACAGCACTACTAAAGCATCTACCTTGAAGAAAGGTACAGTTATTTTTGCTTTTTGAATTGTGTTAATTTTCACGTCATTCTTTGATTTGGTCTATAACAGTACAAAATTAATGCATCCAAATCAGCTTAATATTCGAAAGTACAAGATACTGATGAAAGAGGTGAAAGTTGAAATATTTGTGTCATGGTGACATTTCTTTGTCTTTCAAAAATTGATTAGATCTATGAAATAATTGAAAACAATCTCCTTTGATGTTAGGTAGGATTTTTCTCTTAAAATGTGTTTTGTAAATTTCTGTTATTTGATAATTTTTTAAGTGTATTATTAACATGCATCTCTGTTCATTTCTCAGACCAACATGTCAAACAATATGATGGTGTGTACAAAGCATGCAAGCTTCTTGGACTGACCACCGATCGGGATAAATTCTCCAGTGAAGGTAATCTACAATACTGTCAGTCAAATTGATGCTCCTTTCAAGAAATGCTTGATTAGAGCATGTATAAAGTAGTCAATATGTATATCTGCTTGCATGGTTCTGTTCAATAATTTGAAATCCACTCACTATTGCTAAATTAATGTAATTGCTTTTCACATTATGGACAACATTGGTGATTGACAACAGATATGACTGATGTGTCAATCTATGACTGTTTAAATTTAAGGGTATCATGACATCATGGAAGCTTTAAAGATCATACGAGAAGACAACTGTGATAAGTCAGAACGAGAAGCCCTGTACGAGAAGCTCGAAAGATCAAATTTACAGAGAACCATACCAGAAACACCTAGTGATGGGAACTGTCTCTTCCATGCGATAGCACATCAAATATCTATAACAAGGAACATACCCTGTGGTATTTTGGATCATTTTATTATGAGGCAACTCATAATACAATATATGGAAGATAATAAAGAGAAATTGAAGGTAATCTTTTGTGTCCAAGTTGTTAAAACTATATCTGACAACTTTTTAAGCATCTTTACTGTGTACATAAATCAGGATTAAAGATTCTACACCCCATGCAGATTCAAAGCTAAATTGTAAATTTGTTCAAATACCGGTATGCCAATGATACGGTACTTGTTGTTCTCCTCTTTAAAGAATGCAAACTTACTGACATGTATTTCAAGCATATTCTGACTTTTGAAAATTGGTGCAAATTAAGATTACGTAAATGAATGTGGGTAAAATCAAGCAATTAATAACAGAAACAAATATGAAGTTGATGGGCAGACAGTTTGCACTGTTGTTTTAAATATCTTGGATCACAAATTGACAATAGATTGAATTGTAATGTTCATACTGACTATATATTTCTTGAGAAAGATACACTGTAAGGGCTTTGATCTTAGTGTATTCTTAAAAGGTCTAAGAGCCTAGTAGAAAATGTGCATGTACTTACTTTTTTATTACTATTTGCTATGGCAGTTGAAGCATTGACAACAGATCCCAAGTCAATTAAATTGTATGGAGGGGAAAATAATCATGAAAAACAAAACTAACACAGTGAACTTTACAGAAATTTCATAGTCAAAAGAGGCCACTTAATAGGTAACTGGTCATGTCATCATGGTGCAGAAAGAAGAAAACACATCCAGTTATAAGGAACATAGAGACAATTATGTAAAATAAGTGAATTTTTTTCTTTATAGTACATCAGGCTAAAGAAAACTGTCTATTTCACATGAATATTTCTGGTCAGTTATGTATTGAAAAATAGTGTGTGGTAATGTGCATTTCATATTTTTGGTATTATTTTTCCCTACCTTGATGTTAAAAGCTCTTATAAAGGCTGTTCATTCTATGTGAAGAATTAGTACATTCTAAATTGCAGGAGTATCAAACTTCACTAGGTAACTAAAAGGTGACACCACAAAGTGCACAATCTTGTGCACTCTCATTTCTGCTCTCAAAGATTTTTTGTCCAGTGTATCTACTATATGAACAAATACTACTCCAGTAATATGATGATATTGGATATTTGAAATTCTTGTTTTTTTTGTTAAATAGGACCTTGTTACTGCTGACTTATTGGATATGGGTCTCACATGGAATGAATACATTGCAAATATGAAAAAGGTTGGAGAGTGGGGGGACCAAGTAGTTCTTGCTGTGTCAGCTATCATGCTACAGTGCAACATTGTGATTGTTGCCCCTAATTTCACAAGGACAATAGCAGCAGAAAGAAAAGAAAACCAACCACTGTATATTGGGTATATCCCAAATCTCCATTTCATGTCTTTGGAACACAAAGGTGACTAGAACTTTTTTCGCCATATAAACTTCCCAGAATATGTTCTCTGCTTAACATTATCTCTTGTCTTGCTATTACTTAACTGGTTTCTTTTTTATACACACTCCATTAGTATGTAACACTCCATTCAACCTGTTGTACATGGTAACTAAGACTTGGTTCAAGTCTGTGATTTGTGAATGTTTGAGTGTTATAAACGTGACGATTTGTGTTCTGTTTTAATTTGAAATGCATGAGTGGGGTAAAGGCTATACAGGGGAGTTTCTCCCGGAATCCAGCGGAAACAAATGACTGCGCATACTCAAAGGTAACGCGTTCAATTGCTAGGAAAACCTGGCCTGGGCTTCCAAATGCCAAATAGGTTTGTATGAAAAAAGGAGAGACACATGGGAAACAACTGCAAATTATTTTATTTTTAGAAATTCACGGACTTGAACCAAGTCTAATGATAACTTACAAAGTTACATACTGATTGTTTGATTATGCTCTTTTTAACTTAAACAGACAAGATTGAAGAAGCTGTGGAGGTTGAAGATGCTACTGAGGATGAAAAACCTGTTGAGTTTAATGAAGAGGTACATGTTCCACTTGTGCCGGTATGTTGTTGATTGTGTACAGTTGACCATTTATTACCAAGTTTGAGTTTTATAACTATAAACGTACATATTTTGTTTTATTCATTTGAAATTTTTATGGTACCATACTGGACAGACAAACAGATAGACATACATACATGCATACATTTATTTTTACAGATTTTAACCTCCAACAGCTGACCAACTTTTCAATATCAGCTTGTTTAACTTAATACTACTTCTTATAATAATATAAACAAGAGTTAATTACATTCTAATTAAAGTAAACAAGACTTGCTTATCAAGATTAACGTCATAAAAAAACAGCATATCTGTCAGGTTATAAGGAATCATCAGCTGGATATCTTTATCAGTATTTTCCAAGCACATTTTAACTTTCATATTAACATTGCAAGTAAGTTCTGTTGAATAAGTTGAGCCTGTAGGTACTCAGAGAAAGCACACAGAAGAGATGAATGTTTGCAACTTAAGAAGTTCAAGGTCATCAAAAGCATTATAAGGAATCATGTAACACTTTCATTGCACTTACACAGATTGCATATTGCACATGAGGAATCTTACAGCCCAGCTTTACCATAAAAACCCTATCATTTTACCACTCTTATAATTGACCACTCTATTTTTTTCCTCAAAAAGTAATTTTATTTTATCCTTACCAAGTCAACCATAAATGGAAATTGGAACTTTCTCTATCTCTATTTATTTAACCAATCTATCATGACAAACTATTATGAGAAATTTCTTTTAGATAACATACAGAGAACAATACATGATGGTACAGAATATGTCAAAGTTGGGATTCAGGAAAGTTGCCTTTACATGTTTTAATCCTCCAAGATGGTAAGCATTTCACTATGAACTGTCAAAAAAATTGAACTTTCAAATAATACTATACTAAAATTATTTTGGCTTTGTTGATTTCCTAATTAATTCAACTATTATTTTTTTCTGGGTGAATTGATAGGGTTTATACAGTACAAGATTTACATAAAACGCAAATCAAATTCAGTTAAAACATCAATTACGTACTGGTTAACATTGCATTCCTATAAAAAGCACCTCAGCCTGGAACAACACAATCATAATCTGGTCATTCACACAGGCAGTACTTGACTTTGAATAAAATACCTACTACATTTCACCTATGTAACAAATTTGAAGGCATTGGCAAAAAGACTGTACCACAAAATTTGCAAATTTCAGCTTGAGTTCACAGAGTCATCTTCAGGTCTCTCCTAGGAACTTGCACACCCAATTAGAAAGTAATGACATACAGAGTTTGAAAGAAGATTTTTTTAACCAAAATGGCAAAAATTGTCCAAAAATACAAATGTGCAAATTTTGCCATAATTTTGATGAATTCTATTTTGGGTTATCACAAGGCACCTGCACACCAAATTTTAAAGCGATCTGACCATTGGTTTAAGAGAAAAAGATTTTATATTCAAATGACAAAAAAGAAAGAAAAAAAATTCATTAAAAATAGAAAGCATCAAATATTGACATCAAATCTATATGTTTAAATGAGTTGGGCCTAAGGTACCTACAACCCATATATGACAATGATCAGATGAGTAGTTCCCGAGTTATTAATTTTTGACCATTTTCGCTGTTTTTTCTACCCCATTTACATATCTATGAGACAAAAAAGTTCATTTTAAGCACATCTACACCATGTATGGTATCATTAAACCTAAAATCAGCTTAATGTGTGCGGCGGTTCATGAGTTTTTGCGTTGGACAGACATACATACATACATCCATCTTACCATACATATATACATACATATATAAACATTCAAACATACATACATACATACATACATACATACATACATACATACATACATACATACATACATGCATACATACATACATCCATACATACACACATACATCCATAAATACATACATGTATATACATACATACATACATACATCCATACATCTATCCATCCATCCATACATACATCAATCGATCCATCCATACATCCATTAATCCATCCATCCATCCATCCATCCATCCATCCATCCATCCATCCATCCATCCATCCATCCATCCATCCATCCATCCATCCATACATACATACATACATCCATCCATACATCCATCCATCCATCCATCCATCCATACATACATACATACATATATACATTGTTACATACATACATACATCAATACATACACAGATACATCCATACATACATACATACATACATCCATCCATCCATCCATACATCCATCCATCCATCCATCCATCCATCCATCCATACATACATACATACATCCATCCATCCATCCATCTATACATACATACATACATACATACATACATACATACATACATACATACATACATACATACATACATACATACATATATACATACATGCATACATACATACATCCATACATACACACATACATCCATAAATACATACATACATACATACATACATCCATACATCTATCCATCCATCCATACATACATCAATCGTTCCATCCATACCTACATACCGGTACATACATACATACATACATACATACATACATACATACATACATACATACATACATACATACATACATACACAGATACATCCATACATACATCCATTCATCCATCCATCCATTTATACATACATACATATATACATACATGCATACATACATACATCCATCCATCCGTCCATACATCCATCCATCCATCCATACATACATACATACATACATACATCTATCCATCCATCCATCCATCCATCCATCCATTTATACATACATACATACATACATACATACATACATACATGCATACATACATACATCCATACATACACACATACATCCATAAATACATACATACATCCATCCATCCATCTATATACATACATACATACATACACACATACATCCATCCATACACACATACATCCATCCATCCATCAATACATACATACATACATCCATCCATACATCTATCCATCCATCCATAAATACATCAATCAATCCATCCATACATCCATCCATCCATCCATCCATCCATCCATCCATCCATCCATACATACATACATACATACATCCATCCATACATACATACATACATACATGCATACCATCCATCCATCCATCCATCCATCCATCCATCCATCCATCCATACATACATACATCCGTCCATACATCCATACATCCATCCATCCATCCATACATACATAAATACATACATACATACATCTATCCATACATACACACATACATGCATACATACATCCATCCATCCATCCATACATCCATCCATCCATCCATCCATCCATCCATCCATCCATCCATCCATCCATCCATCCATCCATCCATCCATCCATACATACATCTGTCCATACATCCATCCATCCATCCATCCATACATACATACATACATCCATCCATACATCTATCTATCCATCCATATATCAATCCCCCCCATCCATACTTACATACATCCATCCATCCATCCATCCGTCCATCCATCCATCCATACATACACACATCCATCCATCCATCCATACATACATACATAATTAATTTCAATATTGTAAAGTTATTTTCTTGCTAGCTGTCACTACATGACGTTCCTCAATAAGAATAAGGACATATTCTCAACAACTTGCGTGTAGTTTCCTTTGTTTGACCGTCTTTTGTTGCGGCCAGCGGGTCCGCTTGGGATTGTACCACTTTCATGGAATACAAGAAGTGGGATAAATCAGCAATTGAAAAAACTCACCTCAAATTTTGTAAGAACATTTTACAGTGTAATAGACAAGCTTGTAATGCCGCTGTGAGGGGTGAACTAGGACAATTCCCACTTCTACTTGAGATCAAACTTAATATTGTTAAACACTGGCTTCATATCGTACAACTGCCACATTATAATCTTGCTAAAGAAGCTTTTCTCGAGCAAATGATAAACAACACTAACAATATATCCTGGTTTAACTATTTAAGTGCTTTAATTTAAGACAATTGAATGGACTTTCTCCTTGATGAAGCTCCATCACCTAAACACCGCAAAGTTATAACTGGATTAATGAAAACAAATTTAACAAACAATTATGGAGTCTTTTGGAAAAATTTGATCACTGATGAAAATAGTAAACTAAGAATGTATGCCAAAATAAAACGTAATTTTAGATTAGAACCCTACTTAACACAGTTACAAGGTGAGAAAAGAAAATTACTCACCAAACTTCGCATTAGCAATCATGATCTAGCAATTGAAAAAGGGAGACACACTGTTCCAAAAACCCCAATTACTGAAAGATACTGCAATCAGTGTAACACCAACAGTATTGAAGATATAACACACTTTTTATTAGTCTGTCAGAAATGCAAAGTCCAAAAAAAGAACTTTTTCAGTAAAATCAATTTCCTAAATGACGATACTGAAAATCAGCTTATTTCTCTACTAACAAAACAAGAGTTGTCTTTTAATGAACAACTTGCAGATTATATTTTTACTTTATATAACCAAAGAAATACCTAGTTATATTTGTTATTAGCTACTATTATTATACTGTATTACTTTTTCTCTATTGAAGAAAAATTTAACTTTTTTTTGTATCACACTTTTATTGCCACAAATGTGATGTAAATCCTATAATTACAAGCAAGCAATAAAAATAATAATATTATTACATACATTATACAGACAGACATCTCACATATAGAGTTTTTTCAACCATATAACCTCCCAATTGCCATATACCAGTATGTATGGCAAATGGGAAGTAAAAATGGCATTTTGGCAAATTCTGACAATTTGCCCTTTGGCCTCCATACCAGTGATACTACTGCCTTCATTGGGATACTGATCTATTGCTTTAAAGAGGCAATAGCTGCAATTGAGGATGAATTTTTGTGCTTCACAGACAGCTAGAACAAAAATGTTAACAAAATCAGCAGTTACAGCTGCAGTCACTTCAATTGTTATTTACATACACACCTTTTGTGTGCCCAATTTAAAAGAAGAATTTATATGGCTTTCAGGCTATGTCATGTCTACCAGCAGAGATTATTACAATAATAATAAACTATGCCTGCGAAGGTAAAGAACAAAATGCAGTAAAATTGAGATGTGTATGCAAACAATGGAAGGAACTTATAACACCAGTCTACCTTGAGAAACTTCACATGCAAGTGATGATGAGTAAGTGTTCTCCAATTTTTTCCAAATTTTGTTGGGTAAGTTCCTGTACTACTCGCCTTGAAATGTTTTAAAAATCCACTGTTATGAACACTCGCATTGTGTACCTGTAAGTTGCAATATCCCATTATTGTATTTTAGTCTGGCCCATATCAACAATGTATTTCATACATAATATTTAGTGCATCACGTCAACGTAGCTGTAACATTTAAATTTTATAATATTCATTGTTATACAAACATGTTTTGACTTTCATCATGCTGCAATGTACTCTAGATACATGTGTTTACATTGATCGTAGGGGCCCCTTGCAACCTTTGAGGAGTGTTCTGACCACCACCTCCCTGTAATTGATACATGTACCAAAACTTTACTGTACACTGCTGTTATACTGTAACAGCTGTGTCATCATTGCTGTATCTGTGGAGTATATTTATATTATGGGTCCACACAGATACTGTATGACATGTAATTTTTCAGTTTTGACCATTTTTACCCATGGGTTTATTTTTGAGTTATTTGTAGAATTATATCTTATCTCAGAGAATGCACATACTATATATATATTCTTATCCTCACGGTGATTATGAAATTTTAATCATTTGTCAGAACCACTGGAACAGTTAGAACAGATTATGAACCTTGCAGATATTAGAGAAAAGGCAGGACAAGTTTCACACAACTATGATTTTGAATATCATGAGACACGATGTTTTACATTAGAGGAAGTTAAGCAACAACTAAGCAATAGAACAGATGTAGATACGGTAGGCATTGTCATATCATGATTGATTTCATAAATTCCATTTTGGAAGATCATTAATGTCACAAGGAATTCTCTCAAATAAAATTTTGTTCATTTAACATTTCTTGGCTTAAATGAGTAAGTTACTCTGATCTTGTTAGATTTGATAAGCTGCACAAAATTATTAAGTTACAGCTATTGTTGGTTTAACCTGTTGGTACCACAATGGTTTTTTGTTGTTGTTTGTGAATTAATTGGAAGTATGGAAAGAACTGAGAAGACAATTGCCCCTGTATAGTACCATACTGTGACTGAAAGCAACAATGCAAAGCCTGCACATGCTTTGAGTGTGTAATATGTACCATGCCTCTTATGGTCTTCACATGCAACTAAGTACAACTGTCCTCTACCTATGATATATCAAACACTTCAATTAAAGTCTCATTTGTTTTGTTTTTTTAGGCTGGTAACCAAGCTTGTGAAGACCAAACATTTCTTCATGTGGACAGCAGAAATCTCTGTTTTGTTTACTTTCTTCACCTCAAGGGAATAGAGATTGAAGTAGACAGATCTGGCCAATTCTTTATATTCTCAGAAGAATACATGAAATCATTTGATAGATATAAGGAGTGTATTTTCCATTCTTGTACAGGGTTTTACATGACGCGCATTTCTGCGTCCTTTACGCATAAAACCGGACGCAGGACCCCTCAAAAACTAAACCACGCGTCCCTTGGGACGCAGCAATATCTGTTGCTGGTGTACACCTCGCGAAGCTGCTGAACACGTAAAACACATCCCAGTAAACCTTACCGACCCCGTACTTTAATGGAATGCTCCATAGTGCATTGGCCTCCACTGTTAAAACACATGTTTATGCATCAGGGCGGGTCGTGTCAAAACAGGCCGATCTGCGAAAGTTTTTCGGCGGCCGCAGCAACCAGCACCATGCAGGTTTGGTCGAGGCCGAAACGGCAGCTACGCCATGCGATACTGATAATCAGGTCCCCCGACCAAGTCAGCAAAATTACGAACATTCAACAGAAGTTGACTCAATAGATTTACTATAAATGGCTTCGATATTCTGAAGAGCGAAACGTCATGGAGTGCGGTGTATTTTTGAAAGCAAATGTTACATGCCCGTTCATGGAAGGTTTTTGTAATTTTCAACATTCAACTCTCACTCGTCATCAGGACTCGAAAAGTCGTCTCACAAGCGTTAAAATCCTAAGCATGAGGACCGGCAGTTGCAGGGTAAGAGCACAGTTACGAGTGGAGTGATACGTAGCGGTAAGAGTAACGAACTCGAGGCGTACGCTGCACAATTACGTACTGTTTACCTGATCGCTAAACGTGACCTTCCATGCGATGTATTCACTGACATCATTCATCTGCAGAATCTGAACGGCCGGCTTAGACATTGAATATTACAAACGTCCTCAGATAGTTATGGAGTTTGAAGAGTGTATTCAACGTGCGATCGAGAAGTCCCTGATTGATAGCATACATGCAAGTGACGTCATCGGTATAATGTTGGATGAGACTTGTGTTGTGACATTTCATTCATAAGAAACTTGCAATATATGTTCGATATATTCAGAATGGCGAGGCGAATGTTTCTTTCCTCTGTAACCAGTAAATTACAGATGCCACTGCTGCAGAGATCGAAAACGCCTTGATTGAATTTTTGACTAGGAAAGAAATCTGTGACGAGCCGTGAACAAAATATATGGACTAGGAACAGACGGGGCGGCCGTAATGACCGGCCGTTTGAACGGGTTGGGTGCAAAATTAAAAGCCAGAAATCCCAACCTTGTTCAAGTGCATTGTGTTGCACATCGATTGAATCTTGCTGCTTCCAAGCAGGCAGAGATATTGAATATTGCAAAGAATATCATAATATAATCATTCATTGTATAAATACTTCATTGACTCTAGTGTGAGATATGACAAACTTAGGGAAATTCAAACTCTGTTGAATGGGAAAGCAAAACGAATTACTGAGGCTACATCTGTTCGCTGGCTGTCGGTCGAATCAGCTGTCAAGATGGTTTTCATCAGTTTTGAGCCAATTGCCTTGGCACTTGCAAGTGACAAAAAAGGGGGAAAGGCTGATGAGCTGTTGAAATTTATCTCTAATTCATTGTGTCTGCTATTCACTGCCTTATTGATTGATGTTCTTACTGTCATTGGAATTTTGAGCCTTACATTTCAGAAAGATTCTGTCACCTCTTATATCAAAAAAAGTGTTCAGTCTACTAGGGACACATTGAATAGAATGACTAATGATTCACACACTGTCAGAGACGTCTTTAATGATTTGGGTGATGTTCCTGTGAACTAGAAATTTCATGTAGGAATTATTTTAAGAAATATGCAACTATTTGCTGTGTGTTTTAATACTAATTGAACACAGTGAAGACCATGGCATTGATAAACTATAAAATATTTTTGTGAAATAAATTGGGACCCCCATATTTTGATGTAGGACTCCCATTTTCTAACACCAGGAGTCCCAGGGACTCTCAAAAGTAAAAAGTGATGTAAAACCCTGCTTGTATAATACAAGAATCATGCGAACATTTCTTCACTATCATCAAGTTAAATATGAATTGCATCGAAATGTGTTTCTGCTAAATGAAGATGATTCTGAAATGTTCAATGAATGGCTTTTTGATATGGAATGCTATTAGATATATGTGTATTTTAACCCCTTGACTACCTTGAACACTGGATATATCCGGCGCCATTTTGAATTACCATATACCTTTAGTGCCGGAAATAGGCGTATTTGCTTTGTGTTTGTCCCTAAAAATCCCGTAATTTCGGCATCGGCACACAGCGCGACTAAGATAAATGTATTCCGACCTGGCCTGAATGTGATTGCGCCCCCGTACGTCCGAGTACGGCCAAAGTCCGGAAGCACAGGTCGTGACCCATGACCTCGACCCTAAAATGGTCAAGCTGATCAGAGAAGCGTCCCGCTGATTGTTTACAGTTTTCAGAAGCTGGTTGATGTCATTCTTTGCAAGATTTTTATGGTTTTTTTTGTTTTTTTTTATAAAATGAAATGTTTATTTATTGAAAACAAATGATTAATATGTAAATATGTTCTATTAACAGCAATATTCTGTTAATGAAACTGGAGGAAATATAATTTTTTACTATAACCCAGTGAAATTTTATAGTAGCCATACTGTCAATATGACTGGCCACATGACTGGTCATGTAATTGGTCACGTGATATGTTGTTCCCTAAAATGTATTTTAAATATTGTCAATTATTTTTTGATAAATAATAACCCTTTTAGATGCAGGTTTCTGCAAGGACGACATAAAGAAGGTATTTACAAGTAAAATGTGTTGATTTTCAAATATAGAATTATGTCAGATGCTGATGTTTGTGGTTCATTTACTCTGCCTTTTATGAGAAAATTCTTAAGAAGGTACACCTTTAAATAAAGTAAAGGGTAGTTATTATTACATATATGTAAATTCAATGCCATGAAAATTGCAACTGTATTCAAATTTGAGTCATTTTATGGATTCAAAACACGTCTTGATGCTTCAAATATTCTTTCCCGGCATTTTCTCTGCCAATTCTGGTCACATGATGAGTCATGTGACCAGTCAAGTGACCTGAAAATACAAAACTTATGTATGAGAAAGTGGGAAATTCAGAAAATATATGGTTTATTGGTACTTACTCAATTTTTACTCTAAGCAATGTTGTTGCAATGACCACACCCCAGATTTTATCAATACACCCGTGGCCACTTAAGTGTTGATCGAGCCTGTCTGGTACAAGCAGAATTTCTGTCTGCAGAAGGGTGATAAAACGGTTACTTTACCCTGTATCAGTGGTGATAATGATCCTACTATCGTACCCCGTGGACACGCCGATTAGCCTGAAATTACGGAGTGATTATAAAATACACTGTATACAAATGATGTTGACCACAGCATTTGCCCTATCAGTACTCAGTATCTGCTAAAATTCATGTGTTTCAAATGTAGTCAGTGTTACAGAACATCACACATTTTGTGCCGATTTCAATATTGCAGTGAATGAATACAAACAATACTACAGCGTGTATCACAAGTGTCGTGTTCAGACTTTGTTCAGACGCGGGAATTGAGAAAATGCCACTTTGAAAATGTTAGCGATTAAATTACAGACATTGCCCGTCTTGACTGCAAAACTTTCGAAATAAACATTCAGTTGCACTAAGCCATGTTTCTTTCCTACAAACCGCGAATAAACGTACTCCAATTTCACTTGGTACGAGAGAAAGGGAACAAGTAAAGTACAGTCGGGGTAGCATTTTACATGTACATGTATTCACATGTGTGTAACCATGAACGACACTTTTCTCATCCCGGTTGAAGGGAACTTGTCCTGATACATGTATATCTCTTCCAAACTTTTCTGGCTCCCTCCACGCTTATCTTAAAACGCTTGCTTGTTTCTTTGTAAACTCCTCGTGGTACCTCGCTAGGTGCCGGATTTCCACCACAATCTCTTATATTTTGAACAATCAAGCTTGCTACGTCCTCACTGAAGTATTTGCCCCTATGATATTATCGACCGTTGTTATTGATGTTCATCGTCGGAGTGCAGACTTACAGCATGTCTACAGTGCAGTGTTGTGATCGATTTGAATTGGGCAGGCGAGACATTTTAGTAGAACGTTATCTCAATCGTAACAGTGGGGTGCCGATAGTGAACCTTACATTTATTACACCGATCACCACTTTGTTTCGTTTATACAAACAGAATTTCTGCTTGCTGCAGACAGGCTTAATCAACACTAAAGTGGCCACGGGTGTATTTACATAAGGGGCCTGGTACACGGTATAAGAATACATTGGCCTTGGTAGTCAAGGGGTTAATTACATATGCAATGAACTTTGAATCAAATTTGATGAAACTTTGTACAGATATTGATCTCATACAAGTAGTGTTGTAAATACAATCCAATGACAATTTAATAGCGGATGAATATTTGTTGTTAGGGTGAATGTCCAGAAGCACTGCATCAAACTTTATATATGAAATATGGCATCAGTGATAATCTGTCAGTATTATGATAGGATGCAAAACTGTTTGGCGACATCCTGTCAATTAATTAGTAATTGACTCATTTAAGGACCTTTTGTGGAGAGGATGGCAGCCTCTCCACTTGTTTTATGTTTTCATCACCATTGAGCTCATTCTCGGCCATTAATGATTAAGCCCCATCTGTATCGAAGTATTTTAATTACAGTCATAGTTAATGAGGAGGTCTCTATCCTCTCTCAGGACTTGTATTTACAATATCCATTAAAAAGTGGGGACTGTGTCATCAATGATAACTTGTTTTATCATAGATCTGTATCAAAAAATATTGTGAGAAAGACCTACTGTGTTATGGTAATTATGTCCATTGGCCACATCTTGTCTCAGTGTCATGTGGTGAAAGGAATAATAGGATGGCTAAATTTTGAAGTGGGAAATGATTATATTGGTCTACTTTTAGAAACACAATTTTGAAGTGAGAAGTCGGAAACTTTGAAGTGACAAGTTGGAAATTTTGAAGTGCGAAGTACATGCCAAAGTCTACATTTAGAAATGAAATTTGAAGTTAGAAATAAGTAGTCATCATTATTTGGCCAACCATTTTTTCACCCTGAAATCAGAGAATGAAAGTCAAAATATGAGAACATTTCATGATTTCATCGGTTTACTTGACCATTTACATTAAAATTGGATCAAATTTTGATCTTGAGTTTGCTCTGTTAGCATTCTATTTCTGAATTAAGAATGACACATTCAGCGCAGTATCATTTGCGGCCAAACTTATTTGTAATCAATAATGCAAATGGGAATTACGAATTGGGTGAAATACTAAATTTGGTGTTGGTTTTCCTTAATATAATTGCGACTGCAATGACGAAATTATAGTTAAGTAACATATTAACAGCTAATCGAAATTAGAAAATAGCTCCACATGATTTCTTCTGACCCATTATCAATATCACTTCGTAGGTCCTTGTCCCAATCAAGATTAATATAAGTGACACAAAGTAAAGCTACTGGACACGATGAGGACATAATTGTAACTTTAACAATCTTTTGAAAGACCCACACTAGATGTGACAATTTTTTGAACCTTATGGTAATTGTTAGCTGTAATATCGCAGCGGTGCTTGTGGTGTCTATCAAACGCGTTCAGGTCCAGGGTCACCGCCATCAGTACCGCTGGGCTACAGGCCAACCCATACCAGCCCGGGTCATTTCCAAAATTGGCGATTCTATACCATAATATTTTTCCCTATCATTAGCCAATCAGTGGCCAGCGCGCCATCAGTTAAAATTGTATTTCTTGGCAACCCCCGATGCGTCCATGATTACGTACATCATACTTTGTTGAACGCTGCACAGTCTTGCTGTACACTCTCCCGCTGCACCATTCACACAACTTTTCTATGTATTGTGGTAGATCCGTATCAAAAATATTGTCAGTTGTGAAAGGGTAGGTTTTGCCAAAGACTTAGCATTGTACTTTTCATGGGAATAGGGATTTTGTTTGTGAAATAAAATCACACTGTATTCTGTCATAATCTCAAACAGTTGTGTGGCCACTCTGTCAACACACATTTTCAAAATTGTGTACCATTTTCAGTCTGGCTCACACATATATTGCTTTGATGCCAGACCCCAGCCTGAAGTCCTGCGAAATATAAATCACATACCCACACAGATTGTTCAGTAAACCCCATTTATATCAGAGATGGCAGCTAGAGAGATGAAGGAAATAAGGAAAGGGGTTTTTGAAATGATTTGGTTGCTGTATTGATGATCTTATTGTTTGTCAGCGTGTTCTTGTAGAACATAGGATTATGTTCTAAATGAAAGTAGTGCGAAGTTTTGGATTTACAGCCAAAGTGAAGGCCAAAAGTAGCTGATAGTGATTCATACAATGCTGGCGAACATGCACTAACGGCAGTTAGCATGATCTTATCAAATGATTGAGTCTTACTTTGTATGCTGGTTTCAATACACTGATGAAAATTTTAATTTCACCAGTTCATTTTGTATTTTCATGAGAAAATTATTGATACATAGTAAATTATGACACATTTGTTGCATTCTTATTGTAAAACAGAGAAATCAAAGATAGATCAATGTTCAGATCACTGAAGTTCAGAAGAAAATGAATCTTGCAGTATCTAGATGTGTTACCCTCTGTCCAATTAAAGCAGGTTGGGAAACTTGATTGCCTGATGTGATGTTTGATGTTAGTTGACTCGCTGCTGTTGTCTTTGATTTCCATTTTTGTACATAGCTGAAAGCAATAAAAAAAATCAAAGTCATCAAATTACAAATTAAATGTTATAGTTACATTTGCAGGTATTACTGAGACCATAAAAATTTCATACTAAAGCAACAGCATCTATGAAGCCATTGCAAATGTTGCACATTTTTAATAGAAAACATAACAATATCCATTGTGGATATGACTATGTATGTCATGAAATCTCCAATTCCAAGTAGGAGTTACAATGGGTTGAATTACTTGAAGATAACATACATTGGTAATTTTTCACAACCTTTGTTCAAAAAAATGTTTTTGAAAGATTACCAATTGCAGCATAGTTATTGTGTTTTTAATAAAAATACCACAATTATTCGGTGTCGCTCAAATTTGATCAGAATTGGTATATACCAGTATGGGTTACCAATGATCAACAATAAATGTTGTTTCTATCTGTTCAGTGGACAAAAATTCTACGTTGATGTTATGGCAATGATTTCTGCACAGTACAACCAGAAAAACAACAAGATATGTTTAAACCAGAAAAACAAGAATGACAAAAGTAATTAAGGTCTAACTTTAGGTACTGGAGGTCAACTTTAGCAACATGCATAGCAGAAACAAGCCCCTCTTAGTCTAGTATAAACAGTCTTCCCCCATCTACTGTCTATGGTTGCAGCTGGTCTGTTAATATGTAATATTTCATAAACAATGACAGAAAATGAGTCAAGATCAGTGGAGTTTGCCTGTTTCTCACTGTCATCACTCCTGCACATTTGCAGGATTTCACTTTTTCTTACCTCATTTGCACATTTTTGACACTGAAATGTTCATTTGAACAAATTCACATCTCAACCCCTGCATCTACCTGTACACCAAATACTGAGATGGTAGCTTTGGCGGTATGGGACATACAGCCGCACATACCAACAAATATAAAGACATACAGACATGCAAATCAGATGCAAATGAACTGATTCAGCTTATACGATAACCTCACATTGGTACACCAAATGTGAGCAAAAAAATGAATTCTTTTCCTTCAAGAATCTGTCCTCCTTAGAATTTTTCCTCAATTTTTATCAACTCTGTATTCCTTTTCTACTCCGTTTGGCATGTGGATTGATTTTACTTAGGATGTAAACATAGTCTATACATGAGTAATAGGCAATATTATTGTTATTGAATTCAAGTTCAGCGATGATTGAATTCCCAAAAATAATCTTGTGGATTGTACACACAACAGCTGTGTAGACAAACCTGACATTAAACCATCTTCTAGGGAGTCAAACGAGAAACTGCAGCTCCGACCAAATGTTCAGAAATATATTATCATATGCCTAGATGAACATGAACGTGTCCAAAATCCTGATCTATACTTTTTATGCTATCGTTTTCAACAGTGTTTTCTGTGTAGCAGATTCAACAGTTGTTGACTACATTGTACACCATACAAAACTGTATTTTGAAGTAGGATACTGATGATTTGATCTGGTGAATGTCAGAACTGTCAGCATCAATCTATCATGAATTGTCTTTAGCCCGGCTGGAGTGCCCATTTCAAGAGCAACAGAATGTAAACAAATGGTGGCATATTAATGTAAATCCACAAGAGCTTGGGAATACGGCTCTGAGCTTTGTGATTTATTACTTCAAAGCGGCAACTGAATAAGCGATATTTGCATTCCAAAATACTACAGACTATGTAAAATATTAATTCTACTGTTATCTAGGCAGTATAAGGCATATGATAAACCTTTACAGCCCTGATACAGCTTTTGTGGACGCCCCCCCCCCCCCCCCCCGAGCGCCCTCAAACAACAGGCTTTCCAATTCAATTTAGAGACCAACGCTAATGTTGGAGGATGATTTTGGGTCCAAAAGAATGACGATAACCTTACATTAACAGTTGACATTGTGCACATTTAGGTCACACAAACTACGTGCAAAATGTTAAATTATTTAACCACATCATTTAAGTCTGTAACTAACATTTACACATCAATGTGAAGTATTGTCAGAAAATCGCTATTTAAAGGCACATCGAACAGCAACTTTGACATCAGTGTTTCATCCACACAGGGGGATGGGGGATTCCCCTCTGTTGACATGTTGGCACCCCTAGTAATTTGTCAAGGGGTCACAAGCCCACAATGTAATTTTCAAATCTTTTGCCATACTGTTGTGGGGTTGTTATTGAGTGGTATGTTTTATCAACTTTGTAGTACTACAGAGTTGCTCTTTTAGTGCACTTTGTAAAATGTGTTTTTCAGGCATTTTGTACAATTATTTAAATTGAGCAATTTCTGGTTTAACTTAAGGTAGAACGCGCATCGGGGACAGAAATTCAGGCCTTCAAATTTTATCAATTCTCTTCTGAGCTACCACTTGTGGGGGCTCATTTTAAAGCTCTTGGTAAAAAAAAAGTTTTCACCGTCTTAGTTTTTTTGAAAATTGAAAATTTTATTTTTTTCCCATAGAGTTAACACAGGGATGGCGGCCATTTTGAATTTCAAATATCGGGGAATTTCAAGTAATTTGTATCTCTAGTTCCAAAGTTTGCATGGTGACCCGTGATTTTTCTTCTTGCTTTGGTAGGAGAATGGTCGAAAGTTTCATTGAGGAAAGTTTGAGCAAAAGTTTAAGTCTTTCACTTTCGAGGCGCATATTACTTTAAAAGTATACAGTCACCTGTAATCTAAATAGGCTCATATATGGTCAAAGGGGTATTCCTTAGTATTCAAAATGCCCCTGTGAGGGCACTGCTTTTAAAAAGCAGCCAGCTGCTTCAAATCTGTGATTGGTTAGATTTTTTCTTTCCATGGTAACTGTGGCAAAATTGGAACAGGTGACAGTATACCTTTAATGGTTTGTTGTTAATAAATTCTGAGCAAAAATAAAGTAATCTACAGTGACAAATGTGTAGGATACATAAAAGCTTTTAAACAGGAACTTCCCCTATAAAAGCCGGATTATCATAAATCTATGCAAATGTAAAAAAGCCACGCTACTGATTGGAGGTGGCATGTTTTGTCCAAGAATCTCATGACTTTCCCATTTTTCAGGCATTCATTGTCATTGAGTCTTACATATGATGTCTGTGAATATGTAGCGACTATCTTGAGTCAAAAATTAACTGAAAAAATGTTCCGTTTCTTGTCGGAAAACACATATGTTTCAAAATGTGTTCCCTTTACGACTATTTGCATATGTCCCGAAAGTGCCCATCAGGATTTCTCATACAGTCAAAGCAATGCTATGACAATTCAAAAACTGAATTCCATCTGGTACGCAAATGGCTGGGTCATCAGTAATCTTCCTATTGTGTGCCCACGGTCTTGTAAATTCCCGTTCAAGCAAAGATTAGATCTACATTCAAGGATTGTGACATTGATGTAAGGATTCACATTTCCATAATTCTCTGGTGTTTTGATGATTTCACCTCATAAACTATAGCTTGACAACTACAAAGGGACATGTATGAAGATTATCAAACCAAAGTTTGGATTCAGATCCAACCTTATTTCTTTTGAAATATTTTGAAATGTATATTCAGAGTTAATCTTGGTCTCCTGTCCCGTTTCTACCGCTGGCTGCACTGTTCAGTAATGTAGTCAGGTATTGTAAGCATGGCTGTCATTGAGTGAGAGTACAACCTCAATGACTGCATTGAATTTATTTCCAACCTTGAGTTATCTCCAACATTAGATGCCATTTGCACATGGAGTAATTTTACCTCCTTGGTTTCCCAAACCTAGAATCCTATGTGAAAATTGAATGAAAAAAAACTCATGTCAGAATCAATGCCGTAGATTGGAAAAGAGGGATAGTCTGTCATGTCTTAGAAAAAACCATATACCATAATCCTCATTTCACCAGTAAATGCCATCATAGAGGTACAAAGTCAGAGGCTTAAAAGTGAAGACATCCAAATAACTTCAAGTTTAAATGTTTTGTCTAATTTCAAATCCAAGCATGTCACTATACACATATGCTGATCACATGATCTTGTCAGGTGACTGTGTTCATTTCAGTCAAAATTCGGACGTAATTTGCTACCCTAAAGTAGCCCATACCTAACCCTATTTTTGTGAGCAGCACAGCAAGCAGTAGAAATGGGCAGGGGACCAGACTAAATCGGAATAACAATCAGAACTGAAGTTTTTGGCTTAACATTCAGAGAAAATTGCAGAGGCGAAATAAAGAAAACAATTCGCTCGATTTCTCACTTTTCGAACATTACAATGTGTTTTCTTATAAATTAATGTGCCAATGTACAATGCAGCAGCCACATTTATTGATCTGTAACATGGGAAATTTTTTCTTAAAAAACAGCTGCCTGGCAGTTGTATCAAACTTTGTTGAGATATAAAATAAAATAGTAAAGTCAATGTAAGTGGTAATGCCATGGCTAAGTTTGGAAAAATTTCATCAAAATATATTTAAAAATTCTTGTCCTATCTACACTATCTTTGGCTCAGGAATGTATAGTTAAATTTCCTGCAAAGTTCATATTTCACCATCAGGTCAAGTTGGTTAAAGCTAGTAACGCAAAACATGTCCCATATAGTGTATTTTAATGAAGACTTGAAAATATGACGGTCCCTGAAGACAGAGATACTGTAAACTATGACTTCTACATACCAAGCCAAGTGAGTGAAAATACATATGGTTTTGGCTCAATACCACTTTTTTCTGACTTGGTAGATGGGGAAATGATACTGTCTGGGAGAAAGAGGGATTTAGAAACAAATGTAAGCTGGCTCCCTGTCCACTGCTTGTAAGCTTACTGTCTATGTATATACCAACTGTTGCCAAGGTATTATCAAGTAACTAAGGTATTAGTCTGATACAACACTGCGTACTTAAGACTCCATTACCTAGCACACAGTGGAGGGACCGTGCCAAGAATCTTTCTCTTGGAAGTAGTTATCAGGCATTGGCTAATTTTCATTACAATATGATTAATTTTTATATTAATGAATTTCATTTATTTTCCCAAAATTAGAGT
Source organism: Ptychodera flava (assembly GCF_041260155.1). Classification (NCBI taxonomy): domain Eukaryota; kingdom Metazoa; phylum Hemichordata; class Enteropneusta; family Ptychoderidae; genus Ptychodera; species Ptychodera flava. The sequence goes on along the minus strand of NC_091932.1, from coordinate 47,958,154 downwards.
ACATGAATGGGCTGATATTCTTTTATTGCTATGGGGAGAATGCTGAGCCATACTTGGTGTCACACGATAGCTTTAATATAGATATTACATAGACAAAAATACAACAGGAAAAAAGCATTCAGCAAGAGCTGGTGGCCATTCATTGACACGTCATTAGATGTGAACTGTTTGATATCCTGGTTGGGGAAGAAGAATGTGGGAACGATTCCTCTATTCTTACTTCACTTGTACTGGTTTTTTAAAAGCTGAAGTAACACAATTTCTTTTAATATTTTCCCAGTGGTACTGTTTTGTGTGTCAACTCCAAATTCCAATTCTATTCCACATAGAATGGTGGAATGCCCTGCAGTCTTTGGAATCTCGAATTGTTTTAGTCTTGACATCAGAAAAAGCCATTGTTATTGTATACAAAAGAATTCAAAGTCCAGACTATAAATTCCATTTTCAACAATAATATTCATTGTACACTCAGTGTGACAGTTTTCAGACGACTTCAGTTTTCGGATATTTAATGACATGCTGTTCATTGTACTCACTTCACTCGGTATTGATACTATCAGTACTGATTGCTATCAGTGATAGCAATTTACAAGTCATATAACTGCATATTAAGTTAGGTGATGCTGCCATCCCATTTTGGATATTTTTTTTAGGTGGAAGCTATTTCGGGATACAAACTTGGCAAAGGTAGCCAAGCTGTATGATAAAAGGTGCTGAAAACAACACACAGAGACAGCCCATGTGTCTGGTAGGTAAGCACCACACGCGTTGAAATATTGTTGAGTCGTCCATGGATTAACTTAACTAATTATCACAAAATATATACAGTTTATAAACAGTTTCTAAACACATCAAAATTGAAATTCAGGGTTTTGAAGTTTCAAATGATCAATATTTAGCCATAATCACATTCCAAATACGACGTCGGTCGGGTTACAGTGATAACAGTCTTATTTTTATGCACTTAACATGGGGTCAAAATTTGGCAACTTGATCCCCCCCTCCAAGATAACACTCAAGTTAACAGTTTGAGGATAAACACAATAATGTTTCAAAAGGTAAGATTTCGTAGTGCTTGTCATTTATGAAACAGCATTGGGTGAAATGCACTACGGTACCCAATATGAAAACTGTCACACTGAGTGAATAATAATGACCATGCAGCGAGGTGAAAAAACTTGGTCATTAATCACACTTAAGAGAGTTAAATGGGAATATAGAGTTGAATGCACCAAACAAATTTGTTGGAAAAAATACTCAAAATTTAGTGTTACTGTGGCTATAAACTCTCTTGGAGTAATTTGTTCTGTGAACTTCTCTCATTATGGTTGCTCTAGTATCAGCCGCCAGGCTCGCTCACTGTAGTTGAGACACTACATGCTTCACTTATCTTCTGCTTATTAATGTAAGAGACAGGATGCACTGAGACAAGTGCAAGATAAAACGGAAACAGGCTGAATCAAACACCAACACTAATGCTGTCACTAGAGGGCTCACTATCGCGGGGTACCAAAATGACACAATTTCAAAATTATCGATTCTGCATGTTGACGCTGGCGAGTCGAGTTAAATTAAGGTCCATCCATGCATAATATTAAACTTATAGCATGTATATATACTTACCTGGTTCACTTTGTCACAAAGCGAAAAGTACCGTATGCTTTATCGATCATTATCGGCTAACTCCGATGGCATAATACCACCATGTAGTTGCAGTGATACATATGGCAGAGAAGTGCACTGGCTGGCTAAGTGACTCCCTAGGCTATTGGTAAAAAGAGTTTTGTTAGATAAGCACGTTTTGTCAGATAGGCGCCGTACAGTCGTGGCTACGGCTGCTATTTATAGCTGCCGCAGACTTGGCAATGTAAAAAAGTAGTTTTGATATTACGAGGTATATATATTTTACACACATGAACCTGAATTTTTTCAAAGTACTTGAATTTTTTAATATGAATAAAAATATTATTTTGGTGAGCATACATTCTGAAATAAATGTTAAAATCGTCTTCTTCCCACACAGCGATGCCGCGTATTACGAATATTTATCGCCTGAGTGAGCTGTCTTACTAATCGGCGCTACATGATATTTCTCGTTACCACGCTGTCATTTACGCGCCGCGGCAATGAGTAACTGCAACTACAGCTGACTATCTTTTCAGAAAGAATTTGAAGATTATTCGCTTTTAAATTTCGCCAAAATTCCCCCGAAAAGCAGAAGGAGCTACCAAGTGCGGGAATTACCTGTCCAGGTGAGTTTGAATGATGTATAACATGACTATAACTGCCATTGAAAATTTTGGAAAATGTGGCGACTGCATGTTCATTGAAAGCATGACCGCAGACATTACTCATTTTTGTACGGTCTCGAGAATGTCGCACGATATTTAATACTTTTATATAACTGAAACCTCAAATTCAGTGTATCAACGGGCTTGTTTGGCATTTTTTCGACAAAGACTCATTTAAATGGATATATTCATTGGAATGTCGTTTGTTGTGTGGCTTTCCGTTTCACACTCGTATGGCTTCTTGAAATGTTTGGCATTATCATTGGACCAGCAGAGGGGTCCTGTTGCCACGTTTGAATTGTGAATTATAAATTTGGAGTATTACATTGCACGATTACCATAATCTAGCTTTATCATCCATAATTCGCCTTAGCTTTCAAGACAAGCTGTTACCGCTGTCGAGTCTGTCATGACGCCATTTTTTCGAACGGGCATGTGCAGGCTTCTTTCGCATGGGGTTGGCGCTTATCCAAGCATGTTTCAGCCACTGTGAAGGCCCATTTACATCATCAGTATTTTCTTAACGAGGGGACTCTGTTTGTCAAGATGTTGAGACTATTTCACAACCGAGAGAAATACTGTGAAAGAGTCTAGCTTACAGCCAAAACCAAAACGTGCTCGCCCGGCGGGGGCGTGGACACAAATTTAATACATTATTACATACATAGCTTCTCAGATAACCACTGTAATAGTACTACATCGAAGACGTGGCGTTGTATCTACTCTGTTATCGTTACGGTAAACACAAGCATGCAGTATGTAACATGCATTTAGAATAATTATGTAAGGAGATGGCTATCTTTCTTTCCAATCTAGAAGAAAAAGTATTATGGAACTGTAACATTCTAAAACTTGTAGATTTACGGTATTTTGGATTTGTTGCATAATACGTTTGCATGGACTTGGGAGAAGAAATTTCAAACCATTCTCCATGAGATTACAAACAAGTACAACTGATGAAATCATACAAGACTTTATTAATATTTTGCAAAAATTACTTGCCATGGTCTCACAAATGTCTGGTTGCTACAGGGTTTCCCATAAGCAGTAGTCAGACATGTACTTCCTGGAATACTTTCCTCTGAATCAGAATTTCAAGTTCATGGCAGAGGCCTAAAAGAGGCAATGGAATGTGACGTAGGAGGGGCACCTTACCTAAAAATGTCTGGATTCTTGAAGCAGGGAATAAAGATCACATTATGAAGAAGGCAGAATTTCATATGCTGTTTTTTCCAATGCTATGCATCGAAAAACTCACTTTAACCCTAATCCTGCCAGACAGTAATACTTTCTACTCTGTCAAGTCGGTAAAATGTGGTATTGAGCCAAATTTATGGGTACTTTAGCTACTTGATTCCATGTTATGACAGGTTTGGTTTGTTAAATCAATCAACAGGATCTACTAAGTATTCAGGGGGCCTACAGATATTCAAGTTCTGTTTGATTCATCATAATGGATCTGGTATGCCTCACAGTTTTTAACCTACTTTACCTGGAGATGACATATGAACTTGGCAGGGTTAAGACAGCAGTTTGGTATCAGTATAACATGGGAAAATTACAAATGTGGAATATTTGGGCATATTGACAAAGTTCAAAGAACTCTCTGGCATGCAGTTTTCAAGAAATTTACATTTTCTTTCCAGGGTGGGCACTGCAGTAAACTATACATCAAGCATCCTGAAGGGCTGTGCCTCTACCGTGAGCAGCTAGACTGCAACTTTGAAGCACCTTGGGATCCTAGCTGATATTTGCTGAAAACCCAACTCTTTGAGTTTGCTGTGTAAGTAGTTTCATTACATTGACATAGTTTATCAAAAATAGTTTCCCATCATTTGCATGTTTGCAATTTATTACTTATAACTGCAACAGTGTGACTAAAAGTTTTAATTGATTCAGGTGTATGATCTTCTCAAAGTGTGCAAAGTTAAATGTTCTTGCTCTAGGAAATGTCTGTATCGGTACCCCTCTCCAAATAACCAATTTCATGAACACTGGTATGGTTCGCTGCTTTTAAATCAATTAAAGCTGTTCCTAGAATATTTCTAATGAACATACTGGTTTGTTTTCCAGCTTACTGCGTATTTCTTAGATTCCTGGACAGGGTCCCCACTTATTTTTGTTTCCATCTAAAATACTCAAAATGAAGAATATGATTGGACAAAATATTGGTGTTGATGTTACCAGTGATTGCACTTCAGTTCGGGATATTGTGGCTAACAAGGTGGCCATCCATACAATGGAGGTAAGACAAACAGCAAGAATTGTGCCAGTAGCTGTAACCTTTTACTTTTCCCACTATTTTTGTTTCATACGTCAATTGCAAGTCATTATTTTCCCTAAAGCATGTTCAACAGTTACTATTTAGTTTGCCAACACAGTGCCTATATGCACACTGTCATTGATTATACATTGAAGTCTGGTCCTGACAAGAATTCAACAGTGATAGTGCAATCTACATGTGTGCAAATTCGGTTGGCAAGCTGAATACTGTGCATCTCAACATGCTTTGGGAATAGAACAAGAAACTGTAGTTAAAAACAAAGATAATGAAAAAAAAATAAAAAATTACCGATACTGATCCTCATAGTTTCAAATACACTAACTTTCATGTGAAAGAACATAAAAAATTTAAGTTCAGAAACAAAATTGTTTTTACAATGTTATATGTGTGTATGCATACATTTGATTTTGTTGTATTTGTAAAATGAGAGAAGCCCCAATTTTTACCTGCTATAGGCTATTTTTTTTGGAAACTTGTTAATTGTGAAAATGATATATGACAAACTGGTATAATGCCTTGGGCATGAAGAGGGAAGCTGTTGAGTTCTACGTATGATTCACACTATAAAACAATTTTCTACTTCCCAATTTAGCCATAATAAATTTCCAAAGTGCAATATTTATTCAACACAGCTTGTGATATGCAAATGATGTTCTTGTTTCCATATTGGAAAGGGGCCAGGTGCTGCACCAGTCTCAATTTCCGTGTCATTTCCCAAGTTCCACTTTGACATATCACTGTATTTGTTTATTTGAGGACATTAACGCAGCAACTGTTAAAAATAACAAGATTGAGCACAATACTTCTTTAACTGAATAAGAGGTGTGTGAAGGGGCCTATGAATACCAAAGATGAATATACGAATAGGTGGTGTGTTATTGTTGATCCAAAATGTACCACCTTTTGGTAGAGTTTGTCATTTTATGGGCCTATACTCACAAGTGAGAATTGAATCAGTAAACTCGTGTTTGTAAGACTTCCACTTCTGATAAACAAGAGTTTGTCAGTCAGTATGAATAAATCATCGTGAAATATGTCCATGTTTACAGGAAACTGATGATGCCTTCTTTGTATTGGACCTTGGGGATATCGTACGAAAGTATGAAAAGTGGAGGGTATTGCTGCCTCGAGTGGAACCTTTCTATGGTAACTTTTCCTTTTAATTTGCAATATTTACCATTGTGTGTTAACAACTTACGGATTTCTGACCACTCTTGGTAGTCTACAGATTATTATTTGAAAAAAGGAAGTAAAAAGATGTGCGGATTGTGCAAGCTTTTTGTCTTGAAAGAGGATAGTTAACAATTCACTCTAAACTCAGAATCAAGATTAAACAGTTTAATTATGACTGCCCATGAATTTGACACTTGAAATCATAAACCCATGAAATTTATCATATTTTGGGGCATTAGGTTTGTTTCTTAGATACCTCTTGTAGATCATTGATTGCAAGTCAGTACTCTCAGATTGTATCAGACAATAGACAACAAACTGATACATTTCATGGAAGATCAAATAGGCTTCCTGTGAACTGATGAGGATTGGTTCATCATTTGTTAGACTGCCATGTGTTTTATGAAAATTGTGAAAATCTGGCCTTAAAATTTCCATGTTTTTGAGCAGGAGGCTAATTTAATGCTACATTGTAATTTTCACTTATATACAGGTTCACCTTAAAAAGTGATTTCAGTGTTCTACATGAGTTATTTGTCTTTCTTCTAAATAGCTGTGAAATGCAATGAGACTCCTGCAGTTCTTCAAGTTCTCGCTGGTTTGGGAACTGGTTTTGACTGCGCGAGCAAGGTGAGTTGATCTTTGATATGTTCTTCTGCAGAGGGTTGTCTTAATCTGCCTTTAAATATAGTTTCCAAAAAAATGGAGGAAAAGGGATGAAATTTGAAAGAAAAAACATTCTAAGCAGCTGTGTGTATGGACATTGTCAAAACTTTGAGTATGCACATTTACCTGTCATTTCTTCTCTGTCTCCTTATTTTAGGTGAATGAATTTAATATCAAGCAGACTTTTTTTTTCAGAATAAGACCAACTGCGGGTTTTAATCTGTTCTTATTGATCTAGTAGTTTTCTCTGTTCACATTGTTTCATAAAACGTCCATTGCAAACAGTTTGCTTGCATTGTTTATTGTCATTTTACGACTTATCCGGACACCAAACTTGCTAATTACCCAGCAATGTCGCTGACGACATTGAGACTTTGTTCGGTAATTACCAAAGCACTTCGTTGATTCAACGTGAAACCAGAGTGAAGATCGGGTTGCATTCGCTTCATGGGCGCCAGGGAGTATGCAGCTGCTGATAAGATAATTTTCACGATGGCATAAACTATTTTGTTACAGGGGTTGATGAACCACACAGCACTTGGGAATAAAGCAATGTTTACGAGATAGTTTTATGCACTAAATAATAGTAATAACATTGTAAAAACAAAATAAAAGTAGTTGCATCCGTATAAAATTGTTTTTGTGTCCTCATTTTGATACTGAAATACTTTGTAAAAAACGAAGAAAGGCATTTCTGCCAAACTTGTCCCAAAACCTCCTACATTGAGAATGGTAAGTTTCCAAAGATTTACCTACAGAGCTTTCACTTCAAATTTTGAGCGGTAAACGTCTGACTTTGGTGTGTCTCACACTCATCGCATGCATACTTCAACACTTCATATTTCCTGGAAACATGTATCAGTTTCAAATATCTTATCGTGGGAGAACGCGGCAGGTATACACTGAGGAAAACTTCAAAAGTTACACCGATCTTTTGACGTTTATAGCCGAGAAAATACCATCTCTCCAAGGTGCGACCTTTCAATTACAGTATGTGAATGACGAAGGAACTGTCATCACACTAAGTGACAATGATTACGATTTGCAAGATGCTTACAGATGTGCTGTACCGATCCCAAACGCGGATTATCTACGACTGAAACTTCTCGTAAGTGAAGGCTGTTCTCCAGCGGCAGGTCACATGGTCGGCAAGACGGACAAACGTGAAGCTCGATCCCGCATCAGTGAATATCAAAGTGACGAGCACACAGAAAGCGGAAGTGGACGAAGTGTACGCGCTAGAGAACTTGGTCCTCAGTTCGAGAAAGAGATTCAGTCCAAAAAGTGGAAGGAAAAAAAGGAAGATGAACTTCTCGATGAATTAGCTTCACTAAAGAATGAAAAAGTTGCCGTAATCGCTCAGAAAAATGAAATGAACAGGCCGGTAACTGAAGCTAAACCAGTTGGACGCAACCTGAGGAGCACGTGTAACCTATGTCATCGCCGTGGTCACAAATCCACCGGCAACAGGAATAGTGAAGGGTGCCTTCTCGGCGAGCCATGCAAGGGATATATTCTGTGGCCGGCAGGATAAACATAAACACGACTTTATGGCCCGATTAAAGAAACTCAAAGAAAAAGAAAGCCAACTGACGAAGGACATAGCACTAAAAGAAGACGAAGTAAAACAACTTCACGACTTTCAAAGCAGATCAACAAGTGTGTTCACTACCACGTTAACACCGAGAATGATTGCCGCCTTCCCAGAACGTTACAGTTGCCGAACCCAGTCGGGAAAAGTCTCACTCCAGCGTGATATCAGTATTTTGAGGCAAGGTTATAACAACAAAGCGAAGAACATTCCTGCTCCTTCGACCATTCAAGCTGATCGGGAAGAATTTTCTAGAGTTATCAAAGAACAGATGAAGCTCATGAAGTTAGAAAACGACACTATTACTAAATCGGATGAAGAGTCTTGCACTAAAATTTACAACATTTTAATGAGTAAGTACCTTTCATGTTTTTTATAACCATTTTAGATGGCAACGCAAAAAAGTTGGCAAATCTGCCGCGGAAAGTGTATTTTTACTTGTACGTATATATCAGCCTCGCCTCGGAAAGATGTTTGTTTTTTGAATGTGTCAGTTCACACGGTTGTCAAGAACTATTTGTCTGACAGATTACTCAACTAAGCTTACATGTTTCATTTTCATCAGCATCTCCTGTGAAGAGTGGTGAAGACAATGTAGTTTCTGATGTTGAAATGAAAGCAAGCTGCACGGGCAAGCGCACCAAAAAAAGTCTCAGGAGTACCTGCAAAGCCGTCGCCCGTCCGCCTCCCAGCGATAAGACCTGTGCAAATGACGCCAATTTGCCGTCCTCATCGGATGAAGACGAAGTTGTACCTCGGCGAAAATCGAAACCCGATCGGAATTTTGCAAGTCGAGACGATCCCAATTTCTATCCCTACACTCCACCATGGTATCCGTACGGCTTCCATACACCAGTAGGATACATGTCGCCGCCAACAGCTATTCACTCTCAATTTGACTACTTTCATCGGCCCATGCAAGTTATCCCGCCCACAAGACCATCGCCAATGCCTTTTCGGGAGGGAATTTTCCAGGCTATGGAATGGGATTTTTGCACAACAAGTCACTGGACATCAAATACTGGGAACGTAATGGGTAGTCAGTTTGTCGAAAATCCCCCACCTCCGGCCCCAGAAATTTTGAGTTCATTAACAAGGCCGTCCCGTCCCCGCGACAACCAGCTTCAGAGTCGCACCAGCGAAACGATGACTGCTGTTCGTCAGTTTACTGACAACACGGGTAATACGTCTGAAGTGGGGTCAAGTGATTATCAACGACAATTAGGACGAGATCGGTTGACGGAGACGCTTACTACCACTGCGCCCCAAACACCGCCAACCATAACGAATGTATCTCACAACAGTGACGGAGCTCATGAAAATACGTCAAATATGAACGCACTGTTTGAGGCCGCGTTGCTCCTTCAGAGTCAGACACCAACTACGGTACCAAAATAGACAAACACACGCGCTGCGTCTCAGTTGATCAAGTTCATTCTCACGTGGTTGTTCGCGATATGTAATTTACTGTTCAACGAAGTCGCACTTTTGTGGGACGAGAGCTGGGACAATGACAGTTACGTGCTTTTGACAGACAAGGTTCATTTCTTTATAAAGGCTATTATTATTGAAGTTGTTGAGGTTTGTTGGAGGAGTTTTTACATGTTGTATTTACTAAGCGTGTTTCGTTTTCAATTTCTTGCCGAAAGAGTCACTTGTAGTCGTATACAATACTACAATAGGCATTTTACATAGTTCAGATATCCACATTCTCAAAAGTATCCGGATGTAAATCCAGTGTTTCTCTACCTGTAAACTGGTAACGGAGTTTTTTGTTGTATTAGTCAATGTTTGTCTGGGTTTTTTTTTTTCATTAAAAGGTTGTTCCTTCTCTCTATTTTATCAAGTGCTTTATAAGTGTACTCTATGACATGTGATGAGTGGTTCTGTGTGAATGGACATGGACGTAAAATACATGTAACATCCAAGGTGGGAGGGGAGTGCAAATTTAGGATCGAGATATGGAACATTTTTAAGTGAAGCAGTAACACTGCCTTATTTCAACCAAAACGAAACCAAAACGAAATTATTACAATTAAAATACTTTGTCATGTCAATGACAAATTTTATTCTCATCACAAGCTTTGAAACAACATCGAGTCGAGCGTATCAGTATGTGACGCGAGCATTACGGAACATGTTCACATTCTCGTCTCTTCCTGAGATAGCGCGGCTAAATATGCCCTAGCCTGCGTACGATGCTGTGTGTTCCGCTACAGCTAATAGCCCGATATGAATAGCCCCGGGGCTATTAGCTGTAGCGGAACACACAGCATCGTACGCAGGGCTAAATATGCCCTAACTATTTGTTACACATACATGTAACACTGCAAGTCTGCACAGGTTTCAAAAGAGTGGAAATCCGCAACATCTGAACAAATTTCGAGACATCTGTGGTGTGATTTCAGAAACTGCTTCAATGATGGCAGTTTCGGTGAACTCTACGGCGAAAATGTCATGTTTACGCAGATATCCTTTGATGGACCGAAAGCACAACTCACAAGTATTGAACTCAGGGCAGTACGGTGGTTGAAATACCAAATTAACCTGCCGCTCCTGTAAAAGTTGGCGCAAATAGGGTTCCGCCAATCTGCCGTGATGGAAGCCACAGTTGTCCATTACAACTGTGTCGCCAGGGATCAAAATAGGCTGTCCATCTTCATCGGTGACTTCCATTGCCTCCTCGAAAAAATGAATCATTTCGAGTCCGTTGGACGGTCCGTCGAGAACATTGAAATGATCTACTCCACGCGCACAGTGCAGTAGATTGATCGTGTAATTCACATCGGAAGTGTAGCGTTGAACTTCCACGGCGGGACGTCCCCTTCGACTGTGACCATATTGTCTGTTTGCAGTTGTTTTTTTGACACCAGTTTCGTCGAAGAAATGTACGGTTTGAGGGTTGAGTTGAGACATCGCGTCGATATATTCGAAAATTCTCTGCAAATTTCTCTCCGTTTGCTGTTCTCTGGCAACGTTCTGTATCCGCTTGAAAGAGTAATTGAGATCATCGCGTAGGATTTTGCTTATCGTGCACACTCCTGGAAGATTTTCGTCATTGCACAATCCTTGCCGAAGTAATTGTCTTCGGATTTCCGAGGAAGTAATCGATGGTTTGTTCCATTTCAGAAACTCAACAAATTCAACAACGTCTGGTCGTCTTTTAGACCGTCGCCTTCTACCTCTTTTCCAAGCTTGAACCAAACCTGTTGTCTCAAAATGAGTCCGGATGTCATACACTGTGCTCTTCGGTATATGCAACAGTTTAGAGATTTTACGTATACTGTTTCCGTCCGCGGACAGTTCAACGATCTTCGTTCGTACGTTTATATCAGTTTCCTTAGACATACTGAACTTCGAACCAAGAGCTGCAGTCACCGTCCATGCACTAGGAAATAACGGATTCAAACACACACGCTCTCTCTCGCGAATGACAGCGTACTAGCGTGTGGAGAGCGGCAAATGCAGACGGTGCGTGTAATGCTATGCTGAAATGCTATGCTGAAAAACCGTTGAATTTTGCCGCGTAAAGAACGATGAACACAGTGGACAATTCGAACAAACCATTTGAAATAGTTACATATAAAGCAGAGCAAACGTGTGTGTATTTATTTTTGTTGTACTGAAACGAAGAAGACCACGGAAATCACACATCACTAGTTTTTTTCTGATTATTACCGGTCATTATTTTTTTGAAATATCTATATGTATAATACAAAAGTGTTGAGGGGTGCATAAACCCCTGTAACAAAATAGTTCATGCCATCGTGAAAATTATCTTATCAGCTCCCTGCCACCAACGAAGCGAATGCAACCCGATCTTCACTCTAGTGTCAACTTGAATCAACGAAGTGCTTTGGTAATTACCGAACAAAGTCTCAATGTCGTCAGCGACATTGCTGGGTAATTAGCAAGTTTGGTGTCCGGATAAGTCGTAAAATAACAATAAGCCTTTCTCCAAGAGTGCTATAATTATTCCCTTAAAAATTCTAGTGCAATAGTTTTCCTTTTTTTTTGTAACTAAAGATGATAACTTTGAAGCAAATGGATAACTTTTCATAGCCTTCAGTTTTTGATCAAAATAGTGGGGAAAATATGAAAAAAATAGTCTGTATTATATTTTTTATGGTGACAGAAATTGACTTTAAAAAAAATAAATTTGTGTTTAGCTAGTGACAGTAATCCTCAGATAGCTGAAGTAAATTGTTTAAGTCTTAACAGAGAAATATTTCAAAATCTGAACTTACGTAATATGTTCCGTGCAGTGTACTTTTCCTTCTAGACGTACAGTGAAACCTGTACTTACGGACACCTCTCTATTACGGACAGGTTTATCAAACCAAAATATTACACTTTGAATAGAATTTAACTTGTCTATTATGGACACCTCTATATTAAGGACACTTTCCCATTCCTGAAGGTGTCCTTAATAGACAGGTTTAACTGTACTCTAAATTGGTTCATTTCCATCAGACAAGCCTCCAGGCACTGCCTATGAAACCTGTGCATTATTCTTGTTTTTCATTAACATTTTGGTTGTCACATCAATACTAAGAACAGGTTTGAAATTATCACTTTTTTGGGCTTCACAGAAGGAAATCCAGACAATGACTGACATGGGAGTAGAACCAAGCCGCATCGTGTATGCTAATCCATGCAAGCCAAACTCTCATTTGAAGTTTGCAGCCGAGAGAGATGTCAGTCTCATGACATTCGACAATGAAATGGAACTCCAAAAAGTGAAACGTCTCTACCCTGATGCTAAGTAAGCATATACATCTATTACTTCAACAGTGATTACATGTTGGATTTGCCCAAAATAGGTGTGCTTTTCAATTATTAGCCCTTTCCCAGTGCTAGCATCCACCTCTTAAAGCTATATTACGTAACACAACAATAGCCAGAAGAGCATCAAGAATCGACAAATTAAAGTTACGCCCTCCAAAATAATTTGCTGATAAAAAAAAACTGATAAATACTGTTTGTACTCCTTGAGTCAGATCTCTCTGCATTTCCCAGTTAGAAGGTACTTAGACCGATGACAGACCGTTTTTATCGGCAATGTATTATTAGAACTTTGACATTTCAAGCATTGTGTGGCATATGGTGTTTCTGCTATTTCAATTTCCCTTAATCAACTGGACATATTCACTTGATGTCAGCTTTCCATAAATGTGACAGCAGTTAAAGCCATTCAGGAAGAGCTATGTGTTACTTTTCAATGGTACCTTGTGGTGTACATATGAACAGCGGAAATTAACTCCAGATAGTTTCCTCGCATGAAAGAGAGAAATGTTGTGATGACGTGATGATCTGACACTGGAATGTGATTGATTTCAGGTTGGTGTTACGCATCCTTACTGATGATTCCACTGCACAATGTCAGCTTGGCTTGAAGTATGGATGCCACCCTCATCATACACCCCATCTCCTCAAAGTTGCAAAGGAACTTGGGCTCAATGTTGTGGGCGTCAGGTAATTTTTCCTAGTTTCCTTTCCTTATTGATAGTAATTGTTAGGCTGCGTCATCTTTTGATGATGTTTCAGTGCAGTACATTTTAATATTCAGTGAAGTACAATACCTCTTACAAAGTCAGCATGTTTTCCCATCATACATATCTCATATCACGTAGCGAAAGGGGCATCTCACAAGGTCACGCTTTCCCTTTTCATCCAAACCAAAACTTTGACAAATAACAGGAGCTATTGCCAAGTGTTTTGTGTTGTACGCATTAATCCTCTTTCTACCGGGCTCCATAGACAAACCATAGAAATAAATACCACTTGGGAGAAAGAGGATTAAAAATGCGACAGTTAAGGATTTAGAGTCAAAAAATTTCTGATCATCGACATACAAAGTTCAAATAGACAAACTTTTTTCTTAGATTGGCTATGATGACAACTTGCCCTCATTGATGAACCAATGAAACGAACTTCACCAGATCCTCATATGTTCTGAGCCAAATCTTTACACACAATCTGACAGCATGGTAGATTTGCACCAGATATGTACGTGTTACAATTGATATGTACCAGCTCTTACTGATTGAAATCTGCGTTTTTCAGCTTCCATGTCGGGAGTGGTTGTAGAGAGGCTACTGCATTCTCTGAAGCCATCCAGTCTTCTAGAATGGTCTTTGACTATGGTCAACAGCTTGGTTTCAACTTTGAAATCTTGGACATTGGCGGTGGTTACCCTGGCCAAGTATCTGCTGCAATCACATTTGAAGAGGTGAAAAATTCTATAAAAATCTTGTTTTCAATGTCGTGTAAACAGGTAACGCGGCTGCAAGGCTCCGCATTACAGGCAAGAAGACTGGCTTGGAATATTTTACAAATTTTGCATCCTTTGAAACATTGTTTATGTAATTATAATATATTATGATTAACTGTGTACCGTCTTGTTCAACTGGACACCTTGTTCGTATGATTTAATGTGTCCATACAAATTAAGTCCACTTGTAAGTGTTGGATGTTTTTTTTGAGAAAGTAAGTTTGTTTACCCAAGAACCTAAAAAGTAAGATTGACAAGAAATGACAAGATCCAGCCATTCTTGAAACCTATAAGATGGTAATACCTTCTTCTCTTTCATCACTAGATGGCAGTGTGCATCAACCAGGCTCTGGAGGAGTACTTTCCCAAAAGCTGCGGTGTTCGTATTATTGCTGAACCAGGACGTTACTTTGTAGCTTCTGCCTTCACACTTACCGTAAATGTTATTGCAAAACGTGCCGTTGCTCGCGATATCAAAACTTTCTGCGTTCCTGGAGCAGAAGGTAAGGGTCTCCTGACCCTAGGTCATTGACTTATTTATCCCCTCTGTGGTTGTTTACTGTATCTGGAAGAAATGTTGACACCTTGCCAAATATGTGTGTGTTAGGAATGCTGAACATGTAGTGCCCAATTCAAGGTATATGAGTATGCTCCACATGCACGTGTTCATTATGACTCTGCTCCTGATATATTCATACTTAAACAATACTCGTTTCATTCTCTTTACTTTGATGAATGCTAATCTGTTGGACTTTGAATTATATATGATGAAGAATAAGTACTGATGACAAGCTAAGTTGTAGATCGGTGAAGTACTATGCCGCTGTACACTTTCCAAGCCACTTGAACAACATTTCAAGAAAATCCCATAGAAAGTTGTCCTATGGTTTTAATTTTGTAGACAATTCCTAGCAACCAACCCTCAAAGTGTGCTTCAAAAATTAGACTTACGTTGTACGTTGATTGTATTGAAGCAATAGATGCGTGATGTACAGCAATTAAATGCATTTAATACATGACTTAATTTATATTCTGTACAGATTTAGTGTCCAACACAGTTGCACCAAGTCAGAGTGATGAGCCAGCTTTCATGTATTACTGCAACGATGGTGTATACGGTTCCTTCAACTGCCTCCTGTTTGACCATGCCACTGTCATACCCTCACTTATCAAGGTTTGTTGGCAATTCTCATACAGAAGATTTTCCTAAGAAAGTTGCATTGTTCCATGAAAACCTGTTATGATAACAGAATCCTGTAAGGCTTTCAGTTGATCTCATTGTCTCTCAGCATAGTACAGCATACCGACAGATAATACTACAAAGAATGTTCTCCTTGCTTGTCAGCTGTCAGTTTATATTTGTGTATATTGTTGCACTACAAATTGATTTACTTTTGAATGGCATCATACTGCTAAGTTGAGTTTATCAAAATGATTTTTGTGAATTTTCATGATGGTATACCACCTAATTCGCAAAATTAGATATATAGAATGCTAGCTTTATTGTCTCTATTTTCCACAAGCTAAGCATTCATCACCCACTTATACCATGCTGCTCTTAAAATTATCATATCTTCCGTTTTCTGATTACAGAAAGTTGATCCAGGGGTACCCAGGTACTCCTCCAGTGTGTGGGGTCCTTCATGTGATGGCTTAGATCGTATCATGGAACACTGTATGTTGCCAGAACTTGATGTTGGCGATTGGATTGTATTTGAAGGTAGGTTGTAGCACAACTCATTGGTTTTGTGAATTGTATAGCAGGTAAAATTGCTGACATGCGTGGGTTTTTTGCAGTTACTGCACTGCAGTAAAGTTGTCAGGTTGAAAGTGACATCGCTGTCATAATACAGTAGCTTTACGCATTATAATTTTGAGAGAATTAACAATAAATATCAAAGATCTTACAAATGTAAATCATTGGAATAAAATTTCTTGTGAAATTACCTGAATGTGTGACAATATTCATGAAGCTGAGATGTGAGAGACAAGGATATCTAAACTATAGTACTTTTTTCTGTTGCAGACATGGGGGCCTACACCTTGTGTGCTGCATCTACTTTCAATGGTTTTCCGAAACCCAAGTGTTACGTCATTGCAACGGAGTCAATCTGGTAAGTCCTGCAAAACAGCTGTCTGTAACAGCTGTTTCATAAAATGTGTACATAACCCTTATCCTGTTGAGCCATGTGTTCCAGCATGGTTCATTTGTCACTAACAACTTAACAACACAACATATTCCAGCATAACTTGTAACAAACATCAAACAACTGATCTCCACAAGAATGTGGGCCCTTCACTAAAAATGTCCATAAAGACTCTAAGAGTCTTTTCTCATTTGTACAGAATGGAAACTTGTTTACTTATAACAGTAATTGTCTAGGGTCCTTACATGTGTTGAGGAATTTTGAATCACTTGACTTTAAAGATTGAATATGATACGTCAATTTTACATTTTCCGCTGAGAAAGTATACAAAGCCATTCCAAGGGGGTTGGGGTGTATTTTTCTTATTTTCCCAGTTTCTTCATTATGTAAAATAATCCTTCAAATTGCCCATTTCATCAAAAAATACAACACTCTGCCTGATAGTACAGCAAGTATTACCCTATTGTTTTACCTGTCCTTGTCCAGCTGATCTGGTCAGTGTTCACCCTTCAAAAATCAGAGTAATGGATTAACCTGTAAAGTAGTGCATTCCAGTTCACATGATTGATATGATGGACAAGCAACTGAAACCTGGTGTAGTAAAATCGGCTCTACCCACCAAAACATGTATTTGGTGTATTTTATTTTATTGTTACAACTGTTGAACCCTTGCCTTATGTTGTTATATTATTTATTTCAGGAAACTGCTGAAGCCACTCCTACCAAAGAATGAAAAATTCCAAAGAAGCAACAGCATTAGCTCTGAGACTACTACCTGTCAAATGTTGAAGAGTGGAACGGATATGGTTATCCCAGAAAGGGAACTCCATGGAGCATGCAACCTCCCCACCCTGGCTATGACGCCAATTCCAATTGGACCAGAATTCTGACAAACATTTAGCAAACTGAAATCCAATTCCAAAACTTGTTTATCCTCCCAGCTGACATGCCTATCTGATATTATCAAGTTATACATCTTTCAGATCTTTTAATCTTATCATTTATATGTGCAAGTCTATGGTCAATCTGCATCAGTATTGAAATGCTTTCGACTTCTAAGAAACCGGCCTCCAGCCATAACCTGATTGGGTTTTTGTATCTGCTGAAATATGTAAGTTTACATCAACATTGCAACATGTTTGAAATTTTCCCTCCTTGTAAAGAGTACATTTTGATTTCCATTGAAACTGTCATTACATGTTGAGATGTCATAATATTTCTAAATCGACTGCAACCTACATACAATGTACCAGATATTACCAGTAAAATGATCTTTGTCACCATGAAAGACGTGATGCCAATGATTAGTTGTGGAACATTATTACTGAAAATAACATTCATGACAAGCGTATCAGCTACATAGTGCTTACTTATTCCAAAGATTAAAGTTGTATTTTACAAATATTATTTTACAAATATTTTCACCCAAATTAAGATTATTTATTATCAATTATTTGGAAATTCCTCTGATACAAGTAGTTAAAAGACTTTATTGTTGATAAATGGTAAAACTTTAAAATGTTATGGATCCCTTAAAGAAGGCATCAGTCTGCTTGTCAATGTTGCTTTGCTATGATGAGATGCAAATTTCATTGTAGCAAACTACTGCATTCAATATACAATTTGAATCATGAATTACAAATACAAAACTTACCCAGTTTGTAATGTTATATATAGTGCATGTCAAATTCTCTTGATACTTTGTTTTGGTCACCAGGTAATTGAATAAATCATTTTTGCATCATCAAACATTTTGGGTTCCGGTGTTTTAATAAATAGAACCTGAACAAGCAAGGTTCAGTAGACGATAATGAAGGGTTTCCCGGCTAGTTACAGGTAAATTACTACACTTATGTCTGACTTGTGAATTTAGTTGTGCATTTCCATATAATTTGGCATTTTTCTCAAAAATCTGCAAAATTTGTGTAATTTTCATGTGTAATAAGACATTAAACTGGTCCAATCATTTCCATTCAAGGTAATACATTACCAGGTCCATGGGACATTGGTGATTTACAAATTTAAGTAGGACCATCCTGAACCACTGACAGTTAGTGGTGGTACCAGGTGTCCGGAATGGGTAAGCGTAGCATGCTACACCCATCCGGATTGGTCCCAAAATTGTCTAAATATTGTATGAAATGATACAGTATATGAATCACTTTAATAAGTCAAAGCCGGGAATGCTGTCGCTAATCATTTGAGTGACTGAGGTGTCATATTTGGCCACAATGTCGTTATATCGACCATAGAACTTTTTGAAAGTCCCCAAGAGTCTTTGGGATGTGTATCCCTGTCTGCAATGAGCGGTTTCTCATTTGAAAATCTGTAGGAATCACAAGCCCTACAATATCTTATTTCTTTACCTATTACCATATACCACTCTTGAATTAAATCAACCGATATTGATAGTTATTGGTAAAGTTTACATGTTATTATGACTACACTTGTAGAAGTGCTGTTTGCTTTTCCAAATTTCTGTTACATGTACATGACAGTCTGGTTATCATGCAACCAATGTCATGCATGATATGATGGAACATCTAAATTATGTAACAATCTGTCCATTAAGCCATGGATACGAATTTGTAAAAGTTTCTGGGTCTCTTCCAATTTACTCGCCAGTGAATGAGATAATAAAATGAGGTTATCCACAATTCTCTGTTTATGCCCTCTGACCTTGTTTGCCGGAAGGCTTTTTTGATTCAATTTCTAAACAATTTTAAACTTTCCACATTCCAGATATCTTTGCCAATTTTGAATTTTTGAAATTTGAATTGAGGAATACATTTGACAATGGCAGGCCACTTCAGGCACATGCACCTGAAGAATTCTGGTCCCATCTTATGATAGCTGTAGAACAGCGCTTGGCTAAGGGTGCCTTTTACAAAAATACCCTCTAGAGAGTCTTTTTATTGTATTGCTGCTTGTCGTAAGTCTAGTGTGTATCAGTCTTGCAGTCAAGTTAGCCAAGCAGACAACACTTCTGCAAAGTGTATGGTCACCAAGACATCATCTCATAGGTCAGGTAATGCAATAGTTTCTCATTCTCATCATGTGGGATCTTCAGAACATAATCATGAGCAGACAAAATACTTATTGGGAAAGCTCTGTTCATAGGATCCTTGCTGACAGGTAACCCATCCCCCCAAAGTTTGTATTTCACAATTTGATCAAGTTGGTTTAAAGTAGTTTGGCACAGTACTTGAGAAATTCCATGATTTACTCTGATTTGTACCACCTAACTTAGATTTCTCAGTGAAATCTGGCCTGTCTCCAATGTGTAGACAAATTTACAGACTAGTAGTAGTAGAAATTTTGAGCACTTACTCGTTTCTTATCTTAAACAATATCTCTTGATAAAGGGGTAGGTGTTTTTGTAAAATCATATGAGTTTTTTGTCCTAAGCCATACAGAATAATAATAGAAAGGAAATCAGAGAGACTGACTGCACCTGTTTAGGAAATCTGCATGTTAACTTTTGTTAATGGTACACGGTCACCGTAAATTTGCATAGTCCATATATGGTAAAGGGGCGGGACTTAGCGTACAACCCCCTAACACCTGTGGCTTTCGGTCCTCCATATTCGATATGTCAAAGGACATGCGGACAACGCTGCTAAGTATGCCATGGCTGGTCGTTTGGGGCGCCCTTTTTAAAAAGCGGCCACCCGAGTAAAATTTATGATTGGCTATTAAAAACAGGTGACCGAATACCTTTAATGGTGGATGACTACTTCAGTTGGCTATATTTAAAAAGCTCAACATTCATAGTTCCTGAAGACCATGGCATTTTGGGTTTTTTATGATAAATTTGCTATTTTTTTTTAAATATTTTTACATACTCTTTAATATTTGATATAATTAAATACTTATTTAGATGCCTCATATTGCTGTTGAAATTTAGAAGGAAAGAAATCGTTAAAAAGGCAATCTTCAATGGTACAAATCAAAGAGGATCATGGGTAATTTATAGTACTGTGTTAGGGTGTACATTTAACTGCGAGTCCAAATACATGTACCGTACCATTATTTTTACTGACTGGACCTACTATAACATACAATGGCAAGTATTAAAGTGAAAATAAAGTTTTTAGAGAAACTGTGTTTTCAATTGGCAAAGTACCGCCACTTGATGGCTCGGCTGATGGGGAACTGATAGTCTTGGCAAGATACACACTGTGTCCAGAATTTTGACTGATAACAAGTCCAGAGTTATCTACATGCAGCCTCTATATTCTTTCATTCTTGGATATCTGGCATACTTTTGCAGCCTGTGGATGGGAATTTGAAATGGCTTCCAAAAAATGTTGATTTCTCTGCTAAGCTAAGCCTGCACTTCCCCACTGGTGGAAAACTTGAGAGGTGCATAAACACTGAGTTATCAAGTTTGCAGTGCATGGACATATGAGACAATAGACACTACCCATTGAAGTTACAGAGAACGCCACATTAACGCGTCAAGCCATTTAGCAAAATGCCTTGTAAAACAGAGAGTCATTTGGCCAGATAACAAGTAAATTGGCGGTCAACTTCAGTGGTCTGGTACAGCGATTGTAATACAAAAGTCAGCAGGAAGCCCAACTCTGGCCATAAAATTGATACTGATACTACAGGCTGCGTAAACATCGCACAGTGGTACAAACCATTTCTCTCATGGTGTATCTTAGAAAATAAACTGAACGAATGAAGAATAATTCACAATTGACACCGATTGAGATTACCCGCTGATTTTGGTGCTTGCAGTTGCTGTACCCAACCAGTGAAGTTGATCGCCAATTTATTTGTTATCTGGCCAATGACTCCCTGTCTCACTAGGCATTTTGCTAAAAGACTTGACGGGTTAATGTGGTGCTCTCTGTAAAAAAAGGACAGAATCAAATCATCGGTTCATTAAAAATATATGGTTTGCAACTCTTTATTACTAAAAATATTTAGTTTAGTCTAAAATCTCAAAACAAAATTTTCACTCTCAGCTACTCCAATTTTTTCCATACATTCCATTCAAAACCAAACATAACCATTACGGATCTTCACTAAAATGCTCTTTCAGTAAAATTACTTCTATAGACAGCAATCTTTCATATATTTGCTTAGGGGAATTTCCAGAGTAACTGCTGTTCAAATTCCCCTTGCATAAAATTTTTAAAGATTTGCTTCTAGCATGATTAAATCATGAACTGAAGTATTCAACAAGGCTTCGACAATCACTGTTAATTTGGCAAATAATTGGTGAGGAAAGACGCTTTACATCAATTTCTGATGGTTTCAATTAAATATTTACATTGTATTAATACAAAGGCGACTTACTAAAATGGATAAATTCTACACTGATAATAGTATGAATGAAGAAAATAATTATCAGATATGCATTTTATCTGTACCTTTTTGAGTAGAAAGTAGAATTTCAATATTTTGATACAAGTGCAACTGGTCATGTCGGCACATTCAACAAAAGTCGATTACAATAAGTATCTGGAGCAGTAAACCAATTATAGATATCTGGAAAAGTTAACTAGTAGTTATGTTCTTCATGATTCTCAAGCCACCATGCACAACGAGTTCTAATCACTCAAATGATAGTTACTGGTTAGTTGTAATACGTTTACGCACCAGGAGTGGCACTCAGCTCTGAATTTGTACCCTGAGCAGTTCAAACAATAAAGCACTGCAATTTTTCTTTTAAAAAAAGTGCTAAATGTGGAGTCAAAAGTTGTGCTAAAAGGAGGTTGGAAGTCTACATTTCATCTAAAGTTCCACAGTCAAAAGTCTACATGGAAAGAAAAAGAGTCAAATGTAGAACATGTGTTCATACCACTCAAACAGGAGTGATTGCCACATTGATGTCAGGAAAAAGTGCAACTCCAGAAAAAGTTCATTTCATATTTGATGGATGTTTGAAGTAAATGCGATGCTTGGAGTAGTGTTCCTGGATGAACTGTAACCTGTAAACATTTTCACCCTGCAAGGAAAGGAAAAGTAAAATTTCTGTTTGTTTACAACAATTCATCAGGTTTTATTGACTCTACCTGACTGCACTAAGGGTAGCCATACACCAAAATCCACACCTACATGACATTTCTCACACACCATTTACCGTACATATACTAGCACTGTATTTGCCATATCATCTACAAATATACAATTTGTAACGTTGCAGTTGTTATATCATATACAAATTGTAACATTGTATTTGCCACATGTGCAATTTGCAACATTGCACTTGCCAAATCAGATACAACATGAAACATTGTATTAGACCTATCATTTCAAAAAATGCAACACTGTATGTCATGTACAAATTATAACATTGTATATCATGTCAAAAACAAATTGTAACATTGTTTGTCATATATACAAATTGTAACATTGTATTGTTATATCAACAACTGCACCATCTTTTTATAGATGCAAATAGTCACATTATTAGCCTTCTTGTTTAGATTGACAAATTGCACTTTCTCACTGTATAAATTATTATTGTATCTCTGTATTTGCTTACCTCATGGGTGGCTGTCAAAATAGCATCATTACTGAAAGCCTCTCACTCAGTTGCTTCTTCATGTCCATCAACTCTATTTACAACTTCAGTTCTGTTGGAGGATACAATAATATACATCACTCATATTTCATACATATCGGACAACTTATGTATTCCTTCATGATACGGCCAACTCTCTTTTTTAAATCTATTTACGTAATTGGAGATGTTCTTATGGAGTGCTTACTAGTATTCTACAACAGTCTCTAATTCTCTGAACATGGATGATAATAGCACTTACATGTCCCTGTGAAGTATATTCGGACCAAAACAAATAGATTTACAAGCATAGGGTTGTAACATAAATAATAACATCCTCACTGCCAACAATATTTTCCGGATTGAGCAGAACTACTTTCTACAGATTTTTATACTTTTTGTGCATTTATGCTGTTGCAAAATGATCCAAATATTTTGGATAACTTGCTGTTGCTTTTCTACTCACGGCCCTTCAGTCACTTGTCACAATTTTGAAAGAACAAAGACAAGATTTTTCCAAGAAACTGATAATACTTACATCTGGCACATTGCAAGTTATGATTTCCGTATTTCACTGATCTCACAGTACACATAACTGTTGGCTTCATACATCACAATACATGCTATCTCAATTTCCAAAGCAATAGAACCTGCAGAAAATACAATGAGTATTAGAATCCTGATATTCATGGTCATCATATTCCATATTCACAGTTCCAGTAAAAATATTCAATAAAAGAAAAACTGCATTGCCTTAATATTTCCATTATTTACCCTTCAAATTTGGTCTGCCAGTACTTTATTCTGTGTGGTGTGGTTGGAGCAATAAATGTACAGCTGGCATGATAGATTTTGGTCTTTAATGTCACTCCTATTACAGATACATCATTTAAGTGAACAAAAATAGAAGATAAGTGAACATAAATAAATTGCTCTTCTGGTGCTTCATTATGACTGGCGAGAATTATAACTTCAAATCAGTATGTCAGCTATCTAAAAGTGTCAAGATAGTACAGAACTGTGACTTTTTGAGATTAGAATTTCCAAAAAATGTGGTTAAAAAGCATAAATTACATGTAATTACTCAGCAAAATATTTCCAACATTGTAATATTGAGGACTTCAAAAAATCATAGAAAGATCTCTAAACCTGCTTTGCTGAAAATGTTATAATATTTTAATGATTGATACACCAAGTTATTACAATAATATACAATAATATTATAATGTTTTAATGACTGATACATGATTTAAAAGCCATAGGCTTTATTATTCTTGAAAGCTATCCAGTGTATTATAGTAGTAATGGAAATATTAAGAAAATACCGAAGCCATTACATTTTATATTTTCCACTTATTTCCTTTTTCACATGAGATTTAAGGTAGAATGTGCCTCAGGGACAGATATTCAGACTAAACTTTTTTCAATACTTTACCGGTCTACTTCTGGTGAAGACTCATTTAAAAGGTTTTGAAGTCAGAAAAATTTCTCCATCTTAGTTTTTGAAATTGAAAATTTAACTTTTCATCATTGAATTAACACGGGGATGGCATGCAGCCATTTTGAGTTTCAAATGTCCGCAACTGTATGGCAATTCGTTTCTCCTGTAACAATATTTGCATGGTGACCCATGATTTATGCTTGATCTTAAATTCATAGGGGAAAGTTTGAGCAAAAGTTTCAGTCTTTCAATTTCAAGGCACATACTAACTTAACTTTGCCATGGGGAGGCGAAGCAGTTTATTACATATATCGATTTGTCATTGACAGTGATATCAGCTACAGCCTATAGCGTATAGCATTATTGGTCCATGAACATGTAGATGTCCAATACAAGTTGTTTTATACACATCTGCTTCTATTATTATTATATTTTTCCCATTACAATCAATCAATGTACATCGGAAGCAAATTCCTGCACATTAATGTACAATTAAAATCTAAGTGGCTGGACACAGTAGTATAATTTGAATGCAACTACAAACTACTACCTCCTACTTGAAAGGTTTTACGTCATGCATTGTATTCATGTGTAAATTTGGTGAAGAAAAACATCTCACAAATATTATTGAACAACATTTTATAAGAACATTATGAAGATTATAGTTCACATCTTAGAATGAAAAATACCATTATAAAAATGTACATTACCTTTAGTAGTTATACCTGGTACCTGGCCTCATGAATTTTAAATCAATGTCTGTGACATGAGTATTGTTCACTGGTGTGAATTAAGTCCATTTATCTCTTCTTGAAATGACTGCTTCACTTTTTAAGGACCTCGGTTTATAGTGCCTTGCGGCAAGCTCCCTCAGTATTAGGAGGTTTACATTTACGACATCCATCAGCATTTTAATGCAATATACATAAAGCATTACGAGTGCAGTCTTTCTACACATTACCAGAAAACCATAAAATATTGCTACACCTACTTTTAAACAAACAGTTCCTAACAGATACATGATTCATTAAGAGACAGGGTTACCAAAGCATATCATATTACATAGGCCATTCTGCGTGAGTAAACAGGATTCTATTAAGTTGCAATTTTATCATTGTAACTGAAAGAATATTTTAATATTTCAAATGTATCAATGCCATATTATAAAAGAAGAAATTTGAATGTTGGTCACATTAGAAAGGCAATGTTATAAATGATATGCAGGTAATACTAAAGGGCATGACTTTTCTGGTTTTAGGACGTGTATTGGATCTTCAAGTTTATTCTGTATCCATCACTATGCAACATGCTATGGTCTGCATCATTCTTAATACTCCAAGATTACATCCAAAAAAGAAATCAATTTCTTCTCAGAGAGTTAAAATACATCATTATTGACCCATAAAATAGGTAGAAAAATGTTAGAAAAATACATTCACATGTAGCAGTATTTAACCACGGTCCCTCTATCCCGGACCGTGATTTAACAGTTGTTACACTGTGGCAATAATTACAGTGTAATTATTACACCAGCATTTGTGACAAAAAGTACAACTACTTTTAACCATCTACTGATTATTATTCCCAATATATCCACTGTTTTGCAAATGGTTCAAAATCTGATTTGCTATGTATGTTTATTGTTTTAAGGATTGTTTCATCATGTTAGCTTTAACACGAAGATCTACATGTCTGCCAGGCTAATATAGCTGTATGTAGCAAACTTCAGTATTGCAATGCAGCACATCTGAAGAAACTTGGCACCCCTTCAATCAAAACAAGTCATTGTAAATGATACAGTCTCTACTTGGTTAGTAATAAATTTGGAAACCATTGAAGGAAATGGTGGTTTAAGATTGGTAAAAGCATATCGGGAGAATAGCCAAGAAAGAATTAACCTTGTATTGATGTGTATGTGCACTGTTGATGTACCAAGTATGAATGGAATTAGTTTAGCCAAATCTGTGAAATAATTGGGTAATAGATCTTGCTGATGTGCAGTGGCTCAGAAGGTTATATCTGATTGGTCAATTGTCACTATTCACAGCAACTTGGGCAGTCTATTGTGTATAATTCAATGATAACAGTAAGATTCAACCAACCAATTGGATAACAGCTTCCAAGATGCTGCACATTAGCCCAATAGATGTGGCTATATATTTAATAGAGTACATATGAAAAAGTTAGAACAAAATGGCCACGTAGCAGTCATATTAGATTGTGTCAAAAAAGAGTCTTAATACGTTGTCCTTTTGCCATGTTCAAATTTAATTGGTCCAGGCATAGATTTGGAAAAATCAGAATCAGTGGATGATATTGCTGAAAATATGAGACATTCATATTTACGTCATGGTGTGTTGTCCTTGTAGCAAATTTGAAAGAAAAGAGTCATTACATGTCTGTGTAATGGCTTGAGTAAAAAAAATTGAACAAAATGGCCACCTTGCAGCCATATTGGATCGTACCTCAAAATACTTCTATGTGCATATGTAAGTCACAGTGTATTGTCTTTGTGCCAAGTTTGAAAGAAATCACTTGAGGCATATTTTAGTAATGGCTTTAGACATGAAAAAATGGAAACAAAATGGCTGCCTGGTGGCCATATTGGATCATATTATGAAACTAATCAACTTGCATATGTATGGTGTAGTGTATTATCCTTGTACCAATTTTAAAAGAATGCTAGTGGGGCATGTCAGAGATATCAGTGTAGACACACACAGACACGCAGGACAGACTTTGTTAAACGGGGACAAGAAACAGTTAAATTTGATGTTTAATTGGCAAACTGCCTTCAAAATGCATCCAATAGTAATGAAATATTAATCATTCAATAAGAATTTTTGATTTCCTAATGGGAGTATATAATAAGTGAAGATAATGGAAAGAAGTTAAAATATCAAAAGAATTTAAGTATAGCCACAAATTTTTCTCTACCTAAAAATTGATATTTCAAACTCTGATGCTGCTGAAATAAGACATGCATTCTACCTAGCTAAGATACAGACATAGCAAGAAAACAATTTTATCAATGAAAGAGGGCATTAAAATCAGTATCTGGTGATTGACTTGAACTGTATTTATTTCAAGTACATTCACACTCAAAACAGTATGCATGTTTTACACAGCCTGTTCTGCTGGGAGATAAAGCTTAAAATACATTTTAACAGCATGTGAAAACTGTTGGCAGGTTTGTCACGAGTTAGAAAGGAGCACATGTCAAACAATCCTTGGGAAACTGTACATCATATTTGAAAACAATTGAGCAGGTGATTCCAGGAAGGAAAATTTACACAAAAAAATTAAATATTCTCCAGTACATTATTGCTAATTTGCTATTAAAAATTACATAAAATAATTTAAAGAATATTATCTTGTGCAGTATGTTTTGATCTCAAAATTGAAATTCAACTATGTTATTATTGATGATAATTATTTGAACAATTTTTAAACAACAATTACAGGTGGGTCATTTCACTCCCTCTATGCTATTTTTGAGATTTGCATTCTATTTTAACAACAGGAGCTTATTATCCCATGGTGTAATTTAGCTTTATGTAATGGAGGGAAAGCCTGCCATACGCACACACAGATATACAGACACTGAATTTTCCACCTATCAGACACCGTCTGATTGTCAAAGCATGATAAGATGTCAGCTAAAAATTACATAAAGTAACCTGGTCGTGGAAATAACCACAAGCAAGGAAAGCAGACTTGGGTAAACAAGTTAAACAAGATTTTCATGATAAATTATTACATTCAGTTTAGAGGCAAAAATATTAATATTGCAAAAAGACTTTATTCAACTTTCCTGCAAAAGCAAGATGATTATCACAGGATAAAAAGAAAACATCAAGTGTGTAGCAGTTTATACTAAGTACTACTGCAAAAGATATTTAATGTATCTGCTGTACGTTCTTTTAAATTCATGAAGTAAGTTTTTGTTATACAAAGAAGTAATAATACATGACATGTTCATGTTGTACATTGAACAATAAAAAATCAATAAAAGGTTTACATTTTTTTGAGTGGTTGAATGCACAGACTCATTTTGTGAGTATCATAAGATTCATAATTAAGAAATATTAATCTTGATGTAACGATTTTTAACAATGCAATTTTCACTTTTTTTATCATGGTTATTATATCAAACTAAGTGTTTGTAACCCATTAAGCTACTGCGCATTAACCACCTGTCTGAAATGAAAAACATTGAAAAGATTTAAGATTTATGTTTGTACTCTTGACTACTACACTTTTTAACCCAAATGAAGAACAAGATAATACACATCAGTGGTAGGTATTTTAAAAGTTATAAAAGATTACATACTCTCTATTGCCATTTTATGGATTAAACTTGACAAATACAACCATACAACTAACAAATTTGACATCCTAAATGCTGAAAAATTTCTTTGCAAAAGGCACAAATAATTTTGTGATCATTCCATTTTTCAAATTATGGAGACTACGGAGCATATGAGATACACCATTCAGCTGAACAGACTTCTTTTTAAAATTTATTCACACAACTAATATTTCAATAAACATCACTTTTAGGTAGAGCTTGTCAGAGTTATCAAATATCCATTAAATTCAAACATCAATGGGTTTATATCTCGCTTGCTTGGTCTACGACAGTAAGTGTTATTTTTCTGGTACAGAGCTGTCAGCAAAGGTGAAGAGAACTAGTAAACTGTGAAATGTTTTTGGATGGATGATAAAGCTATCAGATATTGTCCATGTCATTGTTGAGACACTGTCCACAGATGGAGATTTACAGGTTTGAAAGGCAGTTTATTCAGGGTGTTAAAAACCTTTCAGCTTACTTTAGAATTGGTAAGGGTGACTCCTGCCCACACCATGTTTCATGGCTGGTGATTTGAAACGAGAAGGCCCACCACCACGTGCACTGACTCCACCGGTTGAAGTGCCACCACTGCCCCATCCTTGGTTGCCACCACCTACAGAAGAACACAATATCACAAATTTAGTTTGTATTCGTTTAAAGTGACATTAACTTTAAGATCTTGGAAACACATTATTTTAATACCAACAATTAACGTCACACCTCGCAATTAGGTACAAATTGTGTGATACCATTGAAAAAACAATCATGGAAAACGTTGCACATCTTAATAAGGTAACACTATTTTAACAGGAATGACATCTCTTATACACATAATTGGCTGGAATAATTACCCAATTTAAAGGCTAGAGGGTCTCATTTCAGCAAATGTTGTGGTCTCTGCTCGGACAATTATATAACAAATCCAATCTTTAAAATTGATTTTGACAGAACCATGGTATAATTTTGCAAGTTCAATCAAAATCATACAATATTCTGTATAAAGCCTTTAAAGGCTTGCTTATAATCCTATCCACCAACCAAACTTATTCCAACAATTTATACTTCACTCTTTGTTATTCGCTGTGCACAACATTTGTACTTAGGTTTTTCGATACTAGCTACAATTATGGTGACACGTGGATTCTTGTAGCACTATATAAACTTGTGAACACTAGACAGATAGTTCCACTCCAATTTTTGAAGCTCAAGCTCTTTAATGACTTCTAGTTGTAGTTCCTGTGAAAACACAGTGTGTCCTCATAGGAACTACAGTAATGACTGTTTAACACTGGATGGCTGTTTAATACTGGGGACTTACCAAAACCTGATCCATAATTTCCACTGTTATCCCCTCCTGTACCACTGTAGTCTTCGTAATATCCTTCATTACCACTGAAAGAATACAACAACACATCAATACAGCCCTGCATGTGTCATTTATCATGATTTACAGGACAATGGGACCCAAGAAAGTACAAATTTATCGTCTGACCGAACAGTCTGGTTTTCCCGGACCTTTCCTGACTGGATTTACTTCATGAATAAAGCCAAAATGAGAGTTACTCACCCACTGGTGTCACCATATGACTGATCATAGGACTGGCCATAACTCTGATTGCCATAGGATTCATCATATCCCTGAAAACAATGAAATATTCGTCACTTGTCATCCCATTACAGTAAAATTTTTTTGCTTCACACAAACTTTTCCAATGATTTTGCAAACTCATTAAGAACAACACTGTCAATTATCAAATGCAATCTTGAGTGATTCCAGTTCTTCTCCACGTAAAACACAATCCCCGAAACCAGTGTACATATATGGTACCATGAAATACTGCATGAAGATCACACAGTGACCTTTCACATACGATTTCATGTATCACTCAACATCTTTCAACGCTTTGCTATACCTTTCAATATCTAGTTTTGAGTCCTGATTTCTCGAGATAACATAATTTCACCAACATGGTAACTGTTGATATATTTGCAGACTGTACTATCAAAGGAAACATTACAAACTGTGAAATATTTGTTACTTACATAAGATTCTTGATCTGCCATCTGTTGGTTCATAGCTCCACCTGTGTTATCATACTGTTGAGCACCACTTTGTCCCCCTCCCATCCCCATCCCCATACCACCTCCAAAACCAGTTCCTCCTCCCATGCCACCGCCACCACCACCTCCCATTCCCATGCCTCCCCCCATGCCACTGCCACCACCTCCCATACTACTACCCCCTCTCATACCAGTTCCTCCCCCCATGCCTCCCATACCACCTCCCCTACCTCCCATTCCTCCTCCCATACCCATGCCCCCTCTGCCAGATCCAAAGCCTTGTCCCCTTGGTCCTGATTGTGCTTGACCCCTCATTGCCATCCCTCCTCTTTGGCCTTGCATGCCTCCTCGGCCCATCATGCCGCCTCTTCCTCTCATACCCTGACCAGGGCCGCCTCTTCCGCGACCTCTCATATTAGGTGGTGCATCTAGTGTACCATTGATAGCTGCTAGCTCTCGTAACTGTTCTTGCCTGATCTCATCATTATTATCCTAGCAAGAGAAAGTACACACACATTTAAGTCGTTACTCCTATAACAAAAATATCAGTCCACTGAAATTTCAATCGCTATGACAATAACCAAACTACCTGATCTTTTCACACAGCAGAGAACAGCTTACTTACTGGTGTGAGGTATTTCTTGATTTCATCAAGTGCATAGCCCATTCTGGTATGTGCTTCACCAGGCAAGGCAAAGATTTCAACCATCACATGCAAATCTTCATTCAAATGTGCGTACTTTGACGAAGACTCTTTCCTTAGTTCCTCTTCCTGTTGGGTGACAAAACAACAATGAACAGTGCTGATCGCAATGTTGTTTTTTTCTCTCATTAATATGCATAAATAAATATTTGTCTGCATTTTCCGTATAAAAGATGAAAATAACCTGCTACTGTTACAACGCATACTAAACGTATTCATGAGAATTTATAGCTCAGACTTAAAGCTGCAAAAACAGCCGCACATGCATTAACAAAATTTGTCCAAATTTTAGGCAGCGTTGTCTGATGTCACACACATGCAGTAAGGAGCAAACCTGAAATCGCAATCAGTGCTATAATTGTACATATTTTAGCTTACATTTTTTAGCTTACTTTTAATATATTTAAACCTTCAAGGCACAGATGATTTTTACATGAAAGTTGGAATTACTTTCTTTCTCAGAAAGAAGTGCAAACATGAAGAAGTGTTTGTGTTTTTCACACTGCCAAGGAGTTTATGCAGTAACAGTTGTACAACTCACAGATTATGATAGAATACGACTCGGTTACAGACATTTAAACTCGAAAGCTTTACAATACTGTTTTGGTCTGCCTCTTGTATGGGCTCATTTTGCAGCTCACGGAGCAGATAAAGATTTCACCAGCACAATTTTGTGAAAATCAAAAATTTTATGTATTTCCCCATAGAGGTACATGTAACATAGGGAAGGTAGCCATTTTGAATTTCTAGTGTTTGGTAAATATTGGGTAATTTGACTCCAGTACCAAATTTTGAATAGTGACCCCAGTTTTCATTCTTGACTACAACTGGGAATTATTTAAAGTTTTCTTATGGAAAGTCTTAGCACATGTTTAAGTCTTTCAATTTCAAGGCACATACTGTCTGAATTTAGCCATGTATGCCATTTTCTGTTTTGGGTAGAGTTCAGGCACACTCTTCAATATATGTTACTTTCCTTGACATGTAGGACTTCAAATGGTTTACATGAAAAAAATCTGACACTGAGCCTTCAAGTTGGCTTTCCTAGTGGTAGGGAATGTTTGTTTATTATTACAACTTAATGTGAAATAGATATGTTTGATTATACATGTACTCAAGTCAGATCCTACATGTATGCAAATATCTTGGCTGAACACCCTATAAAATGATCTTTAATTAGCGCTTTTATTTCTGTGGCTTCAATTCGTTTTCAAGTTATTTACTCTAGGTCTGCAGTTGATGTTTGAGTTGATCATGTCATTAACTTACTTTGTTCTTGTCCCTCATAGAACCTTTACCCAAAATCATTATTCTTGTTCCAGTATCTTCTTGTAACCTTTTAAGAGTGTTTCCTCTTGGTCCAATAATCTTTCCTACGAAATTAAACTGCAAAAGAGAAAGAAGAATACCTTAATGAGTAAGATAGGCGGCCTATTTCTGGTATGTTGTAGGGACAGCAATTTCTTGACAGGAAAATAATGAACTAAATATAAAGGCAAAGTCATGACAAACGGTTTTATCATGCATATTTTATTTGTTGTTTTCTTTTTTGAACATTTGATAAGATTACTTTTTTTATAATAGTCTTCTTACTGAATATTTTACAAATTTAAAACAAATTTGCGAAGTGCAATGTCCCAAAAACAACTGCACAATTTGTTTAACTATCGTCATGTCAGACCAAACTTCAAGGCTGCATATTACATCAGAAAATCAGCAGCAACATTTTTTATATTTTACAGATTTACAGTGGCATTACTTTAATCATTAGTAACACTGTGAGCAATCATCTTTGTGTAAGTCTACAGAAGCATAAGTCTGGCCCTGAGTTGACAATGAAATCTCTGTGTTGTATTTATGGTTTATCTTTATTCATCAGAACGTCAGAGCAGTTTGTCTCATTGATCAAATGAGTGCTGCATACATTCTGAAAACATGATGGCAGCAGAATATCCAATGATACCACCTTCCCCTGTGTTTCAACAACTACACATGTGTACAAAAACCTTTAATATCTAATCTTAAAGGCATGTGTTGGCACCAGATTGTCTCATCAGAAAATTTACCCACCAGATTACAATTTCAATGGAAAACAAAAGGCTATCACACTTCCGTAATCTCTTACAGACTAGAACAATCTTGATCCCAGGGATCACAAATAGTGCCTTTAAAGGCGGAGCCTCCCTTTAAAAGGACGCCAAGCTATGGCGGCGTTCATTGTGTAAGTGGACACCAAACAGGCAACACAAGGGCACACGCTCCAGAAAATGCCACTTTTTAGTTTTCCCCGGCCGCAAGCACAGATAGACAGCCAAGCGGTCAGCGCAAAGTTGCTGCCGATCGAACTCTGTGGTTATATTCAAAGTCTAACGCGACTGGAAGACAATTTTTTAGGAAATTCAAGCGTTTGTGGTGGGGAATCAATGACCGTTGGCGATTTGAACCGACCGTCAATCAAAAGCTTGCATAAACTCTGTTTGCAGGATTAGCAAAATGTGACAAAAGGTTGAGATCAGTTTGTGTAATTAATGTTATAGAAATCAAACATCGTACTGGCCAGGTGTTTGACTGGGAGGAGAACTCCACTAATGCGAGAACCTGGGATTGAAAAGTGCGGCTTTAAGTAAGTCTACTTTCAAAATTATGACAGTAATATCAGGGTTTTTCTGCCGATTGAAACCATTTGCCCTCACATCATTCCACATTTTTTTCAAGAAACACAATGAAATTTTATAACTACTCTAATATCATAATTTGTTGTCAGTAAGCATTGTTTTCATCAAGCCTTGTAAGATGAAAAACCCTTCATGATTCCCCATTCATTTTGTACAACAAATCAGTCACATTTGGAGACCATAAACATTTAGCTGTCAATGTTATTGTCATAAAACAAAAAAGGTTTGCAATCTTAAACATGTACACTTACCTTTGGAAATTCTTTGACAGGAATCAAGATCTTTTCAACAAGTTTTAGAGCCTTTTCTTTTGTCAACTCCAAATACTTGGATTTTGCCTTCTCTGGGTCTTTTCCTTCCTGGACCCTCTTGATCTCTGAGGAATAAATACAGTGTCTTTATTGGTTGCACTAACACAGATAATTGTGGAGAGGAATTTAAGTGTAATTTAGGCTGTACATTATATGCCAATGAGAGCTTGCAATACTAATAAATACCTTCCCAGATGTTTGACAACATCTAGGGTGAACAACTTATTCTCAACACTGGGCTAGCTTGATGAGGTTCATTCATAAAAGTCATCTGACTACAACACCACAAAAATACTACTGCAATGCCGGGAATCAGAATTTCAGTGTAGATAACAAGCGATATTGCTTTGAAGCAAGACTATGTACAAGTCACTGCTGCAATGCTGAGTAAGAATTTCAGAGTAGTTTGCCTTCTAAGCGATACAACATAATATTGCTGTGTATGAGTGATACTGGTAGGTGCAATTTGAACTGCACCATTAAATCTCATGTTATTGTTCATATCACAGATGGATTATTAAAATGAAGTGTGTAAACAAGATTTTAATTAAATTTACACTCATACAGAGACAAATGTGCCTCTAGTTGAAACAGATCTGACGTCTACACTGTAGCTGGTCTCTGAACATTTATTATAAGACTGTAGTTTTAAATAAAATACAAGTCATTGTCAATGACATAGTCCCAACTTGTAAAAGGAGTATTAGTCTTGATGGGGCAGGGAAATGTGGTCATTAAAAAGTATCGCTGGAGTGTATAAGTTCACATCTATGGGCACATAGGTTTATGTCATTTTTCCCAATTTATAACAAGAGGCATGTCTAAGTTATGGTTCTAAATCGGCAAAAAAGATCAGACCTCTAGCTGTATTGGCCAGCCAAGAAATACATAAGTGCATAATAAATGAGGTACAAGATGTGACATCTTAAGGTCTCATAGCCTATCAAAATTGAAGCTTATAGAACTTGTGGTTACTGAGTTATGCATATATATGTATAATCAAGGTCAAGGTCATCAAGGTCACGTGACATTTTGAAAAAAAATGGTATTGCTAAGTTATCTATATATACCAAAACTCAGACCTCTAGCTCTATTGGCTCGCTCAAAATTAGATATGTGCATAATTGATGAGGTACAATATGTGGCGTCATAAGGTGTCCCATCATACCATATATGAAAGGTTTGGCACTTGTGGTTACTGAGTTGTGGACAAATATGTATATTTGAGGTCAAAGGTCACCAAGGTCACATGACATTTTGTCAAAAAAATTGTATTGCTAAGTTATCCCTATATACCAAAAATCAGACCTCTAGCTATATTGGCTTGCTCAAAATTAGATATGTGCATAATTAATGAGTTACAATATGTGGCGTCATAAAGTGTCCATCATACCATACATGAAGGGTGCAGCACTTGTGGTTACTGAGTTATGGACAAATATGTATATTTGAGGTCAAAGGTCACCAAGGTCACGTGACATTTTGTCAAAAAAATTGTATTGCTAAGTTATCCCTATATACCAAAAATCAGACCTTTAGCTCGATTGGCTTGCTCAAAATTAGATATGCACATAATTAATGAGGTACAATATGTGGCGTCATAAGCTGTCCCATCATACCATACATGAAGGGTGTAGCACTTGTGGTTACTGAGCTATGGACAAATATGTATATTTGAGGTCAAAGGTCACCAAGGTCATGTGACATTTTGTCAAAAAAATTGTATTGCTAAGTTATCCCTATATACCAAAAATCAGACCTCTAGCTCTATTGGCTCGCTCAAAATTAGATATGCACATAATTAATGAGGTACAATATGTGGCGTCATAAAGTGTCCCATCATACCATACATGAAGGGTGTGGTTACTGAGTTATTGACAACTATGTATATTTGAGGTCAAAGGTCACCGAGGTCACGTGACATTTTGTCAAAAAAATTGTATTGCTAAGTTATCCCTATATACCAAAAATCAGACCTCTAGCTTGATTGGCTTGCTCAAAATTAGATATGTGCATAATTAATGAGGTACAATATGTGGTGTCATAAGCTGTCCCATCATACCATATATGAAGGGTGTAGCACTTGTGGTTACTGAGTTATGGACAAATATATACTATATTTGAGGTCAAAGGTCACCAAGGTCACGTGACATTTTGTCAAAATATCTGAGATATCTGCGTGAACTGATGGACTCACGGACAGACATGATCCAATGATCCAATCTATAAGCCCCCTGGACTTCATCCATGGGGACTAAAAACTGTGTCACTGCATCCTTTTTGCAATATGAATGCGATGAGAAACTAAATGTTTATTTTTCTTGGCCTTATACATGGGAGTCTATGTACCGCCTTATACATGGGAGTCTATGGACTGCCTTATACATGGGAGTCTATGGACTGCCTTATACATGGGAGTCTATGGAGACTGCCTTATACATAGGAGTCTATGGAGATGAAAACTAAAAAGTCCTCTAACTCGGCCAAATTTGATCGCATTGTGAATCAAATCGACGTGCATCTGTATGGGGTAGGGTACTATCCTTGTGCAAAGTTTGAAAGAAATTGACCTGCGCATGTCTGAGATATCTGCGTGAACGGACAGACGCACGGACGGACGCACACACGGATGACATGACCAAACCTATAAGTCCCCCCGGACGGTGTCCGTGGGGACTAATAAGTCTGTCAATGTTTTTGACCACTTCAGTACCCATCAACAGCTGCATTCAGCTGATCTGGGACCAATACGACAATCTTAGAGCTTGTATAGTACATTTGTAAATTTTTTGCGCTGAGCATCAATGTTATATGGTGACCTCAATCTGTCCATCAAATATATTCTTAATGCTTGCTGAATGATTTTCTTGTAAAGGAAAATACATAGTTTCACTGAAAATTATAGACAATTCATCAATCTGTGATGCTAATTTATTTTCATTCAAACCTAAATCCCATGCACAATACTCTGTCAACAGGCCAAAATCTGCTTGATTCTCCACTGATTTCATGTCATTTGTCACAAGGTAGCTGGCAAGTTGTAGCTCTACGATGAGGCGCTCAGTATTTTTGGGTCACTAGTAGCACTACAATGCCAAAGACCCTATAGACTGGAAAATAAGCATGACATCAGTGTAGTGCACCCATTTGTACAATATGCAGATACAGGATGTGTTCAACGCAAAGCGGATATACGCGTAATGTTTTGTTTTGTCAGTGATCTTTGTCGAGTGCGATTGCTGTGTCGCAGGTGATTTTTAGCGTCCAAAACGAAAAGATTACTGTTGACAATTCTGATGTGTTTTTTTTGATGGATAGGTGCAATGAAAAACAGTAGAACAAATATATTTGGTATCTTGAGTGCGCTACACTGATGTTGCGCCTATTTTCCAGTCTACAGGCCCTTTGTCATTGTAGCTACTGCTGAGCGAGGTTGCAAAGCCAAAAATCACCAACCGCCCTACTGTAGAGCTACAATTTGCAGCTAGTTAAAAGGAAAACCTCAAAATCTTTACACTTGTTATAAAGTGCAGGCACCTATTGTGTTCAGTCATCTCAAGTTGTGCCAAGTTTCATCCAGCCAAGTGCAGGAATGTTTTAATTTATTTCAGGAAGTAGTTGGAGAAAATTGATGAGAATTTATTAGTATGGTATCATGCGGGTATAAATTGCTGAAATTTTGTTCATTGGTAATTTGTTTTTGAAGTTTAACCAAGAAATAGTTCAGTGTCATGGTATACTGACAGCAGGCAGCAGCAGATTAACTGTTGTGGACATGACCCTGAATGACCCCATTCCGCTCCACTGTCAGGGCTTGCTGCAAACCACAGCAAACTACAGCTACCTAAGGTCTCTTGATTCATCATGGGTGTAGTACCCCTACGGATGCAGATATGCATATCCATGCTAGCCGGACAACCCTGATCTGCAGTACAGTACTGCAGTACAGTAGTTCGACGTTCGGCAAAAGGTTGCTGGTCGGATGGTTTTGCCGTCAAAATCCACAAACACCAAGCAAATCCTCGAGCTACTGCACTGCAGCATGACTGCAGCAACTGATGAAAGTGTTGATGTCATGTGTAGACCGTTTGTAGCAACAAGGAACATGTGCTACATTTATTATGTAAGGTCCTAAAGATACGTTCGATAGAAGGTTGGGATACTTTCAATAAATTCAAAGGTATGGGTCGTGTGGAGTCGCGTTGACTGTTTATGTTGACACGTGGCCGCCATCTTGCATCCGCCATTTCAAATTAATTTTGTTTGTTTATAATCCGCGTTACGTTCTAAAGTGTTAAATTTCGCAAATCTTTCTTTCCTTCCGTCTTTGATCATGAAAAATGCCAACTGTGTTGCAAGGGGCAGTTTTTCTGGATCACTACGTGTTTGATTTTCCCGGAAATATTAAAGCCACTAAATCTACAGTGTACCACCCGTAAACAAAGGAACATGCTTTACCTTCTGAGACTAGTTTCGACGCATTTGTGTGGCCAACTTTATCTAATTCCACTTTCTCTTTGTATAACTCTTCGAGATACTTTGACTCGTCGGCCATTCTTAACGGTTGTGACAGGGTCGATTGCTGTCTTAACTGCTTAAGTACGATAAACTTTGCCAAGATTTACGGAGCAAAGCACATTCACGCTAGTCAAACGGAAACTGATTCTCCCTGCTTGGCCAGCCGACGTACAAGTACTCTATTCAATATATCCATCCGCTGCGAGTTCAACATGTAAATAGTCCATCGGTAAGAGGCACTGGGTGAGAGGTGGACCATTTAATATCCTATGGGGGCGACTGGAAGATTGAGGGAGGGGGGGGGGATTCCAACAGAGAGCCTATGAAAAGAAATCTAGTCAAGGAAGGTAGAAAAAAATAAAACAATTTAAGCGGACATGAAGTAAGAAATGGCACACCGACAGTTATTTTCAGTCATTTTTGTGTGGGCCTACCCTTTTTCATGATATCCTTTATTTTCGGCGCGATGATAGTTATTTTGGATCTGATAGAAGTTTACAACATTAACGTAGTAAACGTGCTGCTGGGGGATCTGCTGTTGTATTTAAGTCGTGCCTTAAGACAGGTATTCATAAGATAAAATCAAAAATTTCAGACTTACTCAGAGTAGAACTTGATAAGGATTTTTTCTCATTTAGTACTAGTAGGATGTGTTGTGTATATTTACCTCCACAAGGGCCTGTCATGCATGTAAATAACGATTATTTTGAAACTATTCATTCTGAGATTCTTGAATTTTCTAGTTTGGGAGACATAATTTTAGTAGGAAACTCTAATGCTAGGACAGGTAATTTGCAAGATTATATTCAACATGACATAAATCACTGTCCTACACCTAATGATTATATTCCTGACTCTGCACACGATAGAATTTCAATGGATAATGATAGTTGTAGTATCAATCCTTTGGGAGACAACTTATTGATCTTTGCATTCAAAACGGCTCACAGATTTTAAACTTTGTAATAGAATGTCCAAAATACAGAGCTTATCGAGATAGTCTATTTTCATCCATAAGTTTGTATAATCCTGGCTTTCTTGATTTGAATGACTGAGAAAAGTTCATGTATAATTTTACTCACGAAGATAAATTACATCTTGCCAAATTTATTTCGTGTACGTTAGTTCCTCCCCCAGCAGCAGCTTCATCCAGTGTTTGCTGAGTTTTGTAATTTTTGCCTTACCACACTCCTTGAGTGTGTTGTTGAGCAATAAAGTAAAGTAAAGTAAAGTAAAGTATATAATATGGAAAGCTTTAGGTTCCTACCTGACAGTAAATGACAATACTTAAAGTTTGATAAGATGTCCATGTCGCTTTGACCGGCTTTAATTTACAACAAAACAATCAAAGTCACGGGATACGACATTTTTCAGCATAAGGAAAAAGAAATGTTAATTTTATTTCTTTTCTACTCACAGTTAGGCCTACCTACAACATAGTATGCGATTACATGTGTAATCTTACTTTTATGCACAGGCTAATTGGACATTATTTGTGTTGATTTTTCCAGTTATGATCAAAAATTAATCATGAATATTGATAATTATTAATATGAATGTTACAGAATAATAAAATCTTGCTTTCTTACAAATAAAGTCGTCTATTTTCTGTAAATACCTTCTGGAAACCCCATTGTTATTATAATTATGATTATTAATAATTATGATTTTGATTAAAAAATAATCCTTTACACAGTGCAATCTGCTTATGTAAACAACCCTCACAATCTCTGCATAAATATACAAGTGACACTATTACCCATTTTCAGTGTACGGCGAAAGTTACTACATGTAGTGTATATAATTATTATATATACTCTATTATTGATATCACACAATATCCTTTGATTCCGTTATTCCACAATGCTTACCATAATCCATCTCTCCGAACGCTGTCACAAGCTTTCCTGAATGCTAAAAAACGCAGGATATGTGTAATTATTTTAATGTTTTCGAATCGTTGTTTAATCGTTTTAAAATGAAAATTTGGTTAATAGTTAGCATATTTTTCCGTAATCCTCTAGAGTTTCACCTAAAATACCCGTTGATACGAATAAATTTGTTACATATTTTTTCTATGATTCTATTGTACATTTTTCCGATAACTGAGCTCAATGAAATACCTCTATAGTTATTTAGATTTCTTGTGTCACCCTTTTTATGTAGTGATATAATGATTTTTTCCCCAAATTCTATTGGAACAATTTCTAAACTGTACAAATATTAAAAAGTGCAGTCAATAAGTCAATTATCACCTGCCCACCACCTTTACACATGTAACGATTTCATGTGTTATTTCATCTGGACCACATGCCAAATTATTTTTAAGATTTCAATTATGCAACTGATGGTTTCACTTGTATTGTATCTGTGTTATTACCTACAGATGAGGTTACCTTTTCCACAAAATTCTTTGATTCTTGGTACAAATTATTGCTTGGAGTACCATTTTGATTGCTTCGTTCTCCTAAACGTTGCCAGTACTTTCCAAGGAATATTTTTAACTTTGTCTTTTTCATGTAAAAGGTTTGATTCTTTATCAAGTATTACAGTTGTGCAGGATCTTTCTTTTCGTTCCTTTCAATAATGACCAAAAATAATGTTTATATCATAACTTATATATAATCTGATAATATTTCTTATCAACAATGTTCATATTTATAAAAAGTGTTACACTAACATTTTACATGTGTCTTTGTTATGCACCCATACGTCAAAGTAGTAAACTTGGAAAGTAGGCCTATAGTTCTTCGGAAATTGTGCTCCAGTTACTTTTCAATATGTGCATCATCGTCACCAGAGTAAAGTTCTTGCTTTCGTATGTGATTGTTTTGTACAGTTTCAAAAGATTTAAAGATATTTCTCCCAGATCGTCTCTGCTTTTTGTTCATTTGTGAGTTCACCACATGTGATGTTTTCTTGTTCACCATTGTTTGCAGATTCCAACCATATTCACTGAATTACGTACTGAGCTGAAGCAACGACTCTCTTGAAATCTTTCATTTTCACTAAGATACATTTTCTCGTGGAAAACTATTTCGAAACTGTCCTCCTCATAAAAAATACTAGAGTGTAATTGTAAGTCAAGGAAGGGCTCATTGCCAATAACACACACCTTGGTATTCGCTGCCTCATGGCAAATTGAAGTCTAAAGAGAAATGAAAGTGCCTTACTAGCTAGATAACACTCGCAGAAAATAGCGAAGCATAAGGGGCCGTCGATAATAAAAGCTGACGCACAACAAACGTAATTCTCTCGTTTAGGGGGGAGGGGGTAAAAGCTCATTTCGTTTTGTGTGCGTCAAAATCGCATAAGGATTTTCGTCTATTGTTTTCGAAGTGCAACTTTGCAGCGAGAACGAAATACTACCTTCGCGTTCATCGAGAACAGAATGACCACAAAATACGGAGACAGAAAAGACAACGAAAAGATATAAATTTGAAATAAAAACCTGTACGCTTTTTCAACGTGAAACATGTACGTGAAATATTTTCCTACGTGCGAAATGCATTAAAATGTTCTATGTCTTAAAAAGTGGAACGCGTAAAAGGGAGGTTTATTAATTAATGTGTACTTCCGTATTTTTTTTAATGAGCGTGCGGGTCGGAGAGGTGCGTGTGGGTTTGTCAGAAACGGCATCATAATACGAAATTGATTTCGCATAAGAACTTTCGTTTTGAGGGGGAGGGAGGGGGTTTCAAGTAAAACGAAGGAATTACGTTTCTTGTGCGTCAGCTTTTATTATCGACGGTCCCTAAGCTTATAACGAGAAATGGGGAAGAGGTGCTCTCTGGTGTACTTGTGATACTTGTGTACTTGTGATACTGAAATATATTTTTACAAGATTTTATGGATTTTATATTTAGAGGCATTTCCAGATATTTTACTACGCACTCAGATTATGTTTGACAGGAGTTAAAAAGACCTTTTTGTTTATTTATTTGACTTTATTTCTGACTTAATCTGTCCATAATCTCTGATTTCACAGGTAAGAATCACTTAGAACATTATACTATGAATATTGAGTTTCAAACGTCATAGATGAAATACCGACGACCATGGACATGTATCAGCCTCACGATAATATTTGTTTTTACAATTAATAATCGAGGAAATTTTTCGTTCAACTCTTTTTTTTTTTGGAATAACAGTCCGGTAAGCTTATCATCAGTAGGGGCCTACAGATTCCAGCTTTGCTACGGCACAAAATATAGTCTTTATTTTTTACTAGCTGTGACTGTCAGTGTCTTGCATACCACGCCAAAAATCCATCCAGAATTTCTATCAATAATACTCTTCGTTGGATCGCTGTGGAAGTAACTTTTCAACTTTTCTGTCTTGGGCCAGCACAATTATTCTTTGAGCTTAGGCCCTATCTGTTTTCTGTCATACTTCTTTTTCAGTATTTTGTACGTCATTCTGCCTTGCAATCAGAAACATCCATTCTTTTACGTTGACTCTACACTGAACACTCCACGCGCCTGTGATACAGTGTATGCATATAAAACTATAAGGGAACTTAGTAATATGATTTTTATTGTTGTCTATGATGTTAGGCCTATTTGCTCGAAAAATTGCTGACACCTCTTTGGTATTACTGTTGAAATAAGGACTATAATTATCATAAAGCTACTAAAGCTGAGAGTACTACTCGGGGGGGGGGGTACTTTGATATTTTCATATGGGGTTGTGCCGCCGAAGTAACCAAGTTGAAAACATCATCCATGAATATAACAAAAATATGACCCATCGCTAGGGATTTCTTTGACAAATTTTGGGAATTTTCACTTCTATTCTTTTAGATGTGACGGTTTTCTTAAAGCAGGGGATATGGCCTAATTGCTTTGTTATCAACGAATGTCTAGAGATTTTCCAGATGAAAATCGACCTTTGTTTAGGGATATTTTCGTGAAAAAGTGACCCATTTGGGCGGCACATACCCCGGGGGGGGGTACCTGGTCTAAGGAGTGGGAGGGGTGTGCGGCCGCACGTTAAAAACCCGGGGCCCATTTTAGACCTAAAATATCGTTATTTTAGGACCCCATTTTAGACCTTATGACCTTTGACCCAGGTCAAAAGTCATAGTGTCAAAATTTGCAAAAATGTAATCGGGTAAAAAGCAAGCATTTGCGTGACCGAGCTACCGGCAGAGCTTACCACTATACTGCATTTACGGTTTTGTTGCTGGCCAAGCCATGATTTCCCAAAAACATTTTTGGAAATACTAAAAAAATTGAGTGAAAAAAACTATCTTTCACCCTCACCAAAGTTTTGTCCAGCTTCTGAAATTATCACTTATCTGCAGTTACAGTCTAACTGGTAGTTTTTAAAATTCCAAACTACAAGCAGCCTCGCCGTACTTCAATAAGGCACTGCTAGTTTTCCCATGGTCGACCTGTTATGAGAGTAGTAGTAGAGCCACTTTGTTTCGATATTTTCTATTGGGCAAAATTCTTCCATATATGGAATTCTGACCAATTAGTGACAGTGTTTTAAAACAAAGTCTACATTTATTTTGGCTAAAGCCAGGGGGTCTCTT
Source organism: Ptychodera flava (assembly GCF_041260155.1). Lineage (NCBI taxonomy): Eukaryota > Metazoa > Hemichordata > Enteropneusta > Ptychoderidae > Ptychodera > Ptychodera flava. The sequence continues at coordinate 47,913,606 of NC_091932.1, read as the reverse complement.
TAATGGTTCCCCTGCCACACAAAAAGATATCGATGCTTATTGAGTGCAGCTCAAAACCCTGTACCAGGAAGATGGGAACTGACAGTTGGAATTGTTCTTGTGTGGCACTCAAAAATCGACCCATTTTAGACCCTGGTTTACTGTGAACTGATACCCCCATTTTAGACCAAGTTGCTGAAATACCCACCCCTTGGGCGGCACGTATACATATTGGCAAGTAATGGAAGTACGGCGAGTCAGAAAACCCGGACCGAGACGAGTCGAGACGAGACCAAAAGACCTCCTATCTTACTGATAGAAAAGTTACGGGTTTTTTTGCACAAAGGCAGCATCTGTACCAATGCCACGGGAAAAAAAGGACGTTGATCCACTTCTGTCTTAGTCAAAGAAGTGATATCCCACCCCTACCATCGACTAATGCTTGTTCATTTTCGTACATTCTAGTCAGTGGTTGCATAGTTCTCCGAATTTGAATCTTAATCTGAGGCTGCCTCAGATTCCATACACATAACATACATGTACTATAGTATCGGTAATGTAGAAAAATGGTGCAGAGCCACTATAGGTGCCTGTCATATAGACAAAAGTTGGCTATTGACACGCGGGACGTTTTTCTTCATAATTCACCACATTTTAGTGAAATAAACTGCTCTTCTTCCACGTAAATGAAGAACACATTGTTCTGCCATGTAGTAATTACAAAATAAGTTCTAATACGTCGGAAAATCAATATTTTGCAATGCTAGCGAAAACCGTCACGCACGGTACGTCGTACACGTTCACCGTGTCACTCTAGCATAACCACGGTCCTGCATACGCGTATTTTGCCGATTGGTGATACTTATTTGGTACAATGCCACCCTTTAGTGATGATGAGGTCCGTTTTGCATTGTAAAAGTCGGAAAATCTTAGTAGTTCACGTCAGAGAACTGTCATTACAGGCATCGTGATTTCCGATGGCCGCGACATTGACAGCTTGGTCGCTTTCGACATAACTCCGCATGCCTGCATTGAGAAACGACTATTACCATGGTGACAACATTCTAAAGCTTCGTCAGCTAATCCAAAATAGCAAGCAAAAACACCCGAAGCGTAACTTCACGGCCTAGAAACGGCGCAAGGCAAGAGCCAGAGAGAAAGATACAAGGAGTCTCAACACGGGGAGCCGACATTTTAACCTTGACCTCCAGTTCGGGTCAGCACTGGTGTGCTGCCTCCATGGTATAGTAAAGCCAATGACCTTGGGTACGACAAAACTGTACCCGGAAATTAAAACATTTTGGTAAAAAAATTTTCTCGCTTAAAACATCGTAGTAAACATTGCTATCACTAATGTCTTTCCTTTTCAATGTGCAAAAAAGTTTTCAATATGGATCTATACTTGACAAATAGGTTTGCAGGGGAAGCAAAGTCGCCCTTGCCCCCACAAATTGATTTTTTTACCTAATAAACGTTTTGTTTACTTTATAACATTATTCTCAGAACTATTCTTAAAAGATGATGCCATTTAGGAGAAATTCCTGACTCTCCAATTGCAATAGCATTACCTCTTATCCTCATATTTCGGCTTTTCCTTTGCAATTAAAAGAACCGTGGACGACGACTTTGTTCATTCTTACGAAAAAAAATGGCAGAGGAAAACATTCTGAGAAGCATGAGGAAGTTTATTTCGCTAAAATCCGGTAAAATTTGGCTAAAAAAGTCCCGCGTGTCAATAGCCAAATTTTTTCTATTGACAGGCGCCTGTCAATAGCCACGGCATAAAATTAAACCTATGAGCCTCCAGTTTACTTTCCTATAATGTGTTTATAAATGGTGAATCTAATTTCTAAAAAATGATTACTTAAATCTCCTGTATGTATGTTTCTAATACAAGGTTACCTATTTTGAATTCACAGTAGATATCATAGTAGAATCTGAATCTGGCGCTTATCGCTTAGCCTAGGCCAAAATGCCGACGTCGCATCGCAGTTCGCATGTTTCGAGCTCGCCTTGAACTCAAGTTGAAAAATCCTCAACAAATCTTTATTCAGTTGTTCCAATCGTTGATTGTGCTATCTCTTGCTTTGTGCATCGATCTTTGACACTCACAACAAACTGCAAGCTTTCTGTAGTATTGTATATATGATGTATTTACAACGCCTGGCCTGAGGGGTCATTATGGTCTCGTCTCGACTCGTCTCGGTCCGGGTTTTGAGACTCGCCATGGAATACCCCCCCCCCCGGGGCACATACCCGTATACCTTTTCTATGGGAGTACCTCCCCTCCCCCCCGGTGACCATGTTGACAGCTCGTGTCATCATCGCGCATTGATTTAATGAATCCATGTTCTATCGTGGTTTACAATTAGCAAAGATCAAGTTCAGATGGATGAAATAAATATATCATCATGAAACAGTTTGCCCTTATCTGTATTTTCTTTTGATGGACCAGAATCTTCTTTAAAGAAAAGGATTTTAAATTATATGTTTACATGTGATATCGAACTACATTTTCAAGTTGTCCTGAGCGGATGGACAAATTGAATAAAGCGGGGTCATAAGTCAGCCCGGCTTGTGAGCTCAGTTGTGCGTGCAGGACTACCTATCAAGCCCCAACTCGTGGACAGTTTAGCGAACTACGGTAACCGTCTGTAATATATCGTCTTATAAGGGAGAAATTCACATAATTACAAGAATGGCAGACGATTCAAAGTATCTGGAAGAGTTGTTCAAGGAGAAAGAGGAATTAGACAAAGCGGGCTACACAAATGCGTCAAAGCTAGTCACAGAAGGTAAAGCACTGCGTTCTTTGTCTCATTGCACACGGTCGTATTTCCTGTGAAATCAAAGACTTTATACTTTTGAAGCAGTACCCAGTGCTGTACAACCGGAACTAGTAATGATGAAAGTAAGGGGGAAAACTCAAAATTCGCGTCAATACTACCATGAAGGTCTTCTGTGATGATTCTAACCTAACAAAATGTAAAATGGCGTACGCAAGATGGCGACCACGTGCCAACAATTTACTGTTTACGCGATTTATTCATCCGATATTTATGGAGCGTGCTGTGATGTTAAAGTTCAAAGATGTCGAGTTTTTAGTTTACTCCGTGTTCCTACAAACAGTTGCCATCATAGTGCTATTCAGATTTTAATAGCAACTAACTTGCATGTATCAGAAATCCACTGCTTGTACTGTGGACTGGCATTGCAGTGTTTCAGAAGTCGCATAGATCAACATGTCGTTACACTTAGAGCACCATAGCTGCAAAATTGTAGCTCTACGGTGAGGCGGTCGGTGAGTTTTGGTTTTTGCGACCTCGCTCACCAGTAGAGCTACAATGCCGAAGGCCCTGAAGCATACAAAATAAGCACGCTGCACATGGCATGGCTTTTTGATGTAAAATCCCATATATTTACTGCATTTGGTCATACTGATTTATCACTACTGAAGATTAAACACTATACTACACTAACCTTGTCGTGTATGGGGTTTGGTATTTGTTCAAATACGTCGATCGCGTTCCAAAAACATTTCTTGGAGCAGCCATTACCAACTTTCGGTAATGGCGGCTCCCAGAAACACGCTCAATGTTTATGGATCGCGATCGACGTGTCTGTGCTAATACTAAACCCCATAAACGACACTGTTAGTGTAGTATAGTGTTTAGTCTTCAGTAGTGTTAAATCAGTACGACCAAATGCAGTAAATATGTGGGATTTAACATGAAAATGCCGCGCCATGTATGGCGCGCTTATTTTGTATGCTACAGGGCCTTCGGCATTGTAGCTCTACTGGTGAGCGAGGTCGCAAAAAACAAAACTCACCGACCGCCTCACCGTAGAGCTACAATTTTGCAGCTAAGAGCACCATTGACACATGTATGCCAGTATTTCAATTCGTTGTGAAGTTGCTGTGCATGTATATGCAACTATGAAAGTCGAGGTGCATGCACAATGTTCAACTACAACATATCACCGCACAATATTAGTAGCTAAAGTAATTGAAGTCCTATCACTATCAGACCAGCACTGGCTATGCCCACTGGGCCATAGGACTACAATTATTGCAGCAATTATGACAGCGGCGGAAATAGGAAATTACTTGCCCTCCACATCCTGTCTTGGCAAGACTTTCCTGTAATGCGAGAAGCCGCCATCTCCTTCCACACCCTGTCAAGACTTTCTTCTATGTTAGAGCCCTCCTGAAATATTGAGGGGCATTGGGTGGGGGGCACCCACTCGGGAATTTGGAACTAATGCAGTGCATATAAACATCACACACTGTCCTTCCTGCAAAAGACACTTTGGGAAATCAAGGTGGGGTAAGGGCTTCCTTGAAGTCTGTCTTCCATATTTTTTATGTTTTGCTACCAGATTTATGAAGTGAGATTACATAAGTAACTGGATTGTTCCGTGTTGAAGTTAACCAGTTCCCATGACAACTTGGCCTGATTTATAATCTAACATTAGCTTGTAATTCTTAATTAGCTGTCAGCCTTGCACCAAAACTTTCATGATTACCAGTAGTAATGCAGTTGATTGTGACATTTCATTTATTCCACAGAAATGACAAGAGTGCAAGACGCAAAAGACCCAGAGAAGGCAAAATCAAAGTTTTTGGAGTTGACTAAAGACAAGCCAATGAAACTTGTTGAAAAGATCTTGCTTCCTGTCAGAGACCATCCTAAGGTATGTGTACTTGCTTAACCCTTTCACCACCATGGTGTGGCCCAAACCTATTGTTGTCAATGGTGATTGTGGACCTGTTTACTAGCAATTGGAGGTGAACATGTTAAGATCGTGAGAGCTTTTAGTTTTTGGGAGAGTACATCGGTTTTAACAGCTTGTTTTAAGGAAGAAACCCTTATCTTCCTCATTAATACTTTTTTTTCTTTGTCTTTTGCAGTTTAACTTTGTAGGAAAGATTCTTGGTCCAAGAGGAAACTCACTGAAAAGGTTACAAGAAGATACCGGATCAAGAATTACTATTTTGGGTAAAGGTTCTATGAGGGACAAGAGCAAAGTAAGTTTATGACATAATAAAATCCAATAGCAACTGAGCTAGAATAAATAACTTGAAACTGATTTAAATTCACAGAGTGAGAGATTGTTTTATAGATAATTATTGTTAAAACTTAGATTGCCTTTCAATGGGTATCACACTGAATTTAAAGCGGCACTTTTCAATCCCTGGTTCTCGCATTAGTGGAGTTCTCCTCCCAGTCAAACACATGGCCAGTATGATGTTTGATTTCTGTAACATTAATTACACAAACTGATCTCAACCTTTTGTTACATGTTACTAATCCTGCAAACAGAGTTTATGCAAGCTTTTGATTTACGGTCAGTTCAAATAGTCAATGGTCATTGATTCCCCTCCACAAACGCTCGAATTTCCTAAAAAATTGTCTTCCAGTCGCGTTAGACTTTGAATATAACCACAGAGTTCGATCAGCAGCAACGTCACGCTGACCGCTTGGCAGTCTGTCTGGGTTTTTGCGGCGGGGGAAAACTAAAAAGTTGCATTTTCTGGAGCGAGTGCCCGCATGTTGCCTGTTTGGTGTCCACTTACACAATGAACGCCGCCATACCTTGGCATCCTTTTAACCCTTAAGACGCCATAGACTTTCATGCAATATAGCCTCCCATGCCAAGAACTTTTTGAACCAATAAACTTGACATGTTACACTTCTTTTTAGACAGGTACAGTGTTTTCCTGTGATTGGAAGCCCAGCCAAACCACTATGAATTTCAAAGATCAGGAAATGGAGAAGCTTCGAGAAGTCTTTCCATGTTTGGTTTAGCAAATGGGGGGTGGGAAAATGGGCTTAAAATGCACATTTTTGGTTCAAAATGTATTGAAAATGAATAAAAGACTCTAAAAATAGATCTTATCATCCAAAAACCTGCAAACTTTTACACATTTTAAATGTCATGAAAAGACACATATTTTGGTGAAAATTTTCAGCAGCGGAACTTATCAAATGTAAATAATAAACAAACAAACAGTTGTTGATATTTGTCAATAATACAAATACCACATACCCTTCAACACAGCTACACAAAAGCATATAACACAAGTGAAATACAGCCCAAGACAATTTTAATCAGCAACATGATTGAATTTAGTAAACAACATCTTTTATTCATTTGTCGTTTATTTATTTATTTGTTTGTTTGTTTGTTTGTTTGTGTATTTCTTTCTGCATCAAAAGGTGAAACCATGTAACCAGGAAAAATCTTTGTTTTATATTTTTTATTTGGATTCTGATTGCTATCAGATATAATTCAGTTGTTGTTCTGGAATGAATGTTGCCATTAAAGTTAGAGAGGATATGTTTGAAAGATTTTGGCATTGCAAGTAAACACAAACAACTAAATTTGATTGATATCATGAACAAGCTGCCATCTTACAAGGCAATTCAAATCAGAGCCTGTATTCAGCTACGAAATTAGCTACCCTGTGATTGGCAAACGACGAAAAATTTCACCACAAAAACGCACTACCTGAACTTCTGAGAAAATAAATTCGATTCAAGAACTAAATAAAATAAGTTTGAGGTACAATAAGAACGACATTCGCCTCTGAACGCTTTCGATAACCGTACTGGCCCTGACGTTTGATCGCGACGTCTCCGTAAATCATGACAGTCAATGTGAACACATACGAAAGTTTGATCACGTATTTTGACGAGCACGCAACATAATTCGCCAGTAAATGAACAGAAACCAATAGATATGATATAAATAATTACATATCGGGTATATTTCGACAAAAGAATATGTTATAGACGTAGGAATATGACCCGAGATCAACAGTTCGGAACGTGCCGTGTTGTACGTTTTGTACACACAAACCCGTGATCGGCGGCCATCTTGGCCGTCTCGATACACGGTGAAGAATGCCGCGATACCAAAGTTTACTTGACATAAACAGACCTGATCGCACCAAAATCACAGATTAAATTAAGATTTCGTGAAAATCCTTTCAAATTTCTTCATCATTAGTGTTTTCGGCCTAGAAAACCGAACTGACATACTCAAACTTGAGCTTTCAGAGAGGCTGGTCAATGCGATGCTCCGTGGTGACGCCATTCAAGCCGCTGTTCAACTTCAAAATCACGTTCGGCCGATCAAAAAAAGTCTTCATTTTCTCAGAGATTATCCTCAAAAAATACCAAAATATGTCATTTCTATAAAGAAATGGCCAATAACTTGTCACAAAACGATCGTCTTTAGGATGTACAGCAGGAAAAAGCGTTCAGAATGTCTCTCACTTCGGCGAAGTCAGCGACCAGATCTGATTAGATATTCACGGTAAAAATAGTCGACCCGATTTCCTCGAAAGGTCGCTCAAATTACTGGAAATTGCCGTGGCTACAACTGATGATGTCATTATTTTAGTCCTTATATGGACCTGAAGTGGGTTCAAAGGGTAAGGAATGGATTTATTTGTCAGGTGACCTGTTAAACGCGGGAAATCAAGTTCCAAACTTTGCCTGAGCGAACCTCAGGCTATGTACGGATATATCCGTGCATGGCGCTGAGCGTGAGTTGGCGTGTACGGATATATACGGGCATGGCGTTTTAAGGGTTAAGGTAAAGGGCGACGAATTCGGACGCGCACACGCTTTAGAATGTTTCTGCGCAGATTTAACTCCAGCCTGTCGCAAATGGGTTACTTTGTAGCGCATGTATTTAACATCACCTGTCATTGTTGAAATTGCGCTTTTACCTAATTTTTTGACCCAGTCTCTTAGAAATATATGTGACCTATAACCTTGTCATATTTTGACCCCCTAGGAAGCTGGTTTTTATTCAATATGAGCGAAAAATTCACATTTCTCTCCCATTTATATGGCGCATATTACCCATTCACTTGGAGATATTGTAAAAAGTAGCATGGTGACACCCTTTTATTAAAAGTGTAAACTAAATGGCATTATGTCAGGATTTCATTCGCCAAGTTTGGTCAAAATGACACCATTCAAAGCGACAGGAAGAAAGTTCGAAAATTATGTAGTGATATAATTTCGATATCGTCATTTTGTAATCGATACTTATGTAAAAATTTCTTTACAAACATCATGAAAACTATACATTCGATATATATGGATCTTGAGTCTTGGTATTTATTAAAATAAACTCATTTGCTACGCTTTTTATAATTGCTTTCTTTAGTTTAAGTGAATTATATCATTTTTATTTATTTCTAACGACGCCATTTTAAAGTCCGTTTCCATGGAAACGAGCGTGGTGACCCCCTTTTTTATTTTATTTTGCACTTGCACAACTTCCAAGAATATTTGTGCAAAGTTTCAAGAAAATGACACCACAGCTTAATTTTGACGTAATTCGTCGTACTTCACCTTAAAGGGAGGCTCCGCCTTTAATCATTCATATCTATTTCATATTATATTGACGGATATCACAGAAACATCACCCATCAGAAGGCAATCATACTTCAAGGCACATTGTTGGTGTCTTCCATGTTGTCTATGTCTTGTCCATGTTGATAGGGAAAGGCACACGCACTGAAAAGTGTTTGAATCATACCTGCAACAGAAAATGCAGTATAGGAATTAAGTTTTTTGTAGAATCTTTGTACAAGTATAAATGCTTGAAGTTATGGAAACTCTTTAACAGATTGAAAGTGTTCTTGCTGCTTCATTGAAAACAAAATTGCAGAAGGTTGGTTATCTCAAAATCCAGGTCTTCTTTTCGGAAAAGGAACATTGCATAGGAAAGTACTCCCAAAATTCATATATGTAAAAAAGTTCTGTACCTGTAAAGTGTTCATAAATTCAAAGTGAGATTAGGGTGTGTAATGCACTGTTACTATGTCAACCAACAGGAGGATGAACTCCGGAAAGACAGTTCATCCAAGTATGCTCATTTGAATGAGGATTTGCATGTGATGGTTGAAGTCTATGCCTTGCCTGGTGAAGCACATACCAGAATGGGCTATGCACTTGATGAAATCAAGAAATACCTTGTACCAGTAAGTACTCAGTTTACCATAGCTTGAAAAAGTTCATGAGTGGCATGGTTTTCCATGAGGATTTTTAGAGATTAGTAACTCCTCTGTTTTTAAGCAATCTGTTCATATTAGAATAAACATATAAAAGAGTATCCTTTCACATCAAAGGGATATGCTAATTATACATTGTTATGTAAATGTGAAGCCCCTCAGTTTTCCCAAAGAGTAAAAACACCTGTGGGCAATTTACATAGGAAGGATAACTTTCATTGACTTCTCTCAATGTGTCAGGTTATTATTTTTTTCTTTTCTGGAAAACACTGTATGGTCTTACCATCTAAGTCCTTATGGAGAAGTCTGAGCAGGAACTTTGATATTATTCAGTGTTCTGAGTGTTATACATACGAGGTCTTATTGTAATCATTGTTCTCTGTAGCAAATTAACATATGTGCACAAGATCAAAACTATTGAATTCCAATTTTGGTGATGACCCAAAAATTCTGAAATCTAAAAAGTCTGAAATAACTTTGATTTTCCTCTTGAAGGACAATAATGATGAAATCAGGCAAGAACAGTTACGAGAGCTAGCAGTCATCAATGGTACACTAGATGCACCACCGAGTGGAAGAGGTCGAGGACGAGGTGGCCCTGGTGGTCAGGGTATGAGAGGAAGGGGTGGAATGATGGGCCGAGGAGGCATGCAAGGCCAAAGAGGAGGCATGGCCATGAGGGGTCAAGCACAATCAGGACCAAGGGGACAAGGCTTTGGATCTGGCAGAGGGGGCATGGGTATGGGAGGAGGTATGGGAATGGGAGGCGGTGGTGGTATGGGAGGAACTGGTATGGGAGGTGGTATGGGAGGGGGACAGCGTGGCCCTCAACAATTTGATAACACAGGTGGTGCAAGAAACCAACAGATGATGGATCAAGAATCTTATGTAAGTAAAACTTGTTCATTTGTTTGTAATAATCCTTGCAGTAGAATTTCAGTAGGTTACATCAGTAAGTTAAATCTTCTACAAAAGTAGGATGGGAGGATCTCAATTACGTATTTTTCAGTATATGTAAGAAGATTTTACAAGTAATGTGATACGATAAAATATATGCATCCAAACATTTCACCCTGTGATATTGGGTAAATTCTAAAATCAAATGTTGCTCTCCAACTTTGATGATGTGCTATGCATATGGATAAGTATGCGTGCATTGATACACATAGTCTTAGGTATACGGTATGTCTGCATGTTGTTATTTTCATTGCCTGAGTCCATTTAAATTCCAGATTTCACGCATGGACCATATTGTCCTCAATGATTTTTGATAAATCATTCAAAATGTTCAATATTTTATAAGAATAAAAAATAACTGCTGTAATTAGACGAAGATTGACAAATATTTCATTGTTTTCAGGGATATGATGAATCCTATGGCAATCAGAGTTATGGCCAGTCCTATGATCAGTCATATGGTGACACCAGTGGGTGAGTAACTCTCATTTTGGCTTTATTCATGGAGTAAATCCAGTCAGGAAAGGTCCAGGAAAACCAGACCTTTTTATCAGGCAATAAATTTGTACTTTCTTTGGTCCCATTGTCCTGTAAATCATGATGATAAACGACACATGCAGGGCTGTATTGATGTGTTGTTGTTGTCTTTCAGTGGTAATGAAGGATATTACGAAGACTACAGTGGTACAGGAGGGGATAACAGTGGAAATTATGGATCAGGTTTTGGTAAGTCCCCAGTGTTAAACAGTCATTACTGTAGTTCCTGTGAGTACACACTGTGTGTTTTCACAGGAATTACAGCTAGTACTAGAAGTCACTGAAGAGCTTGAGCTTCAAAAATTGGAGTTGGCACTATCTTTCCAGTGCTCGCAAGTTTATGTAATGCGATAAGAATGCACCATGCGTCGTCCTAATTGTAGCTAGTGGGGCTTGGATGTCTTCTTTCCGGGTGTCAGTATAATAAAATAATCTACTATTATGAAAAAATAATTAGCAACTTTTGTGTATGCCGAATAACAATAGGTGAGATATATATTGTTTGAATAGGTTTACTTTTAAAAAAGTGTCTTTTAGTACGTGTTTTGTGCATAATGACATGGTGTAACATAAAATTTTGGTATTGAAATAATGTGTTTGAAAGATCTAAGAGTAAGAGCCACTTCAGACATACAAACTAAATTCATGATATCATGTTTTTCTGTAGGTGGTGGCAACCAAGGATGGGGCAGTGGTGGCACTTCAACCGGTGGAGCCAGTGGTGGGCCTTCTCGTTTCAAATCACCAGCCATGAAACATGGTGTGGGCAGGAGTCACCCTTACCGATTCTAAAGTAAGCTGAAAGGTTTTTAACACCCTGAATAACTGCCTTCAAACCTGTAAATTTCCATCTGTGGACAGTGTCTCAACAATGACATGGACAATATCTTCTAGCTTTTATAGCTTTTTCATCCATCCAAAACATTTCATGGCAAGCTGATTCTTTACAGCTTTACTAATAGCTCTGAACCACATTGTAACATCGACCATCATAAACTGAACAAGTGAGAGATAAAATCCTTTTGCTGTTTGAATGTATCCGACATTTTATAACGTTGATTAGAAATGCATAAAAGTAGATATGTTTGTTGACAAATTTGTCTCGTGAGCATATTTTAACTTAAAGATGTAAAGTTGAGGTGAAATGTGTACTTCATATGTATGGTAGTCCTAATGAGTTGAAAAACGAGAAGATCACAAATTTTACATGTATTTTATCTAAGAAAAATTTTTGTTTTTGTAGGATATTTAAATGTTACGTTTTAGATAATATGGCGATAACTGTCAAGTTGAACCCCTCAAGTGACCATTTAGTGTTTGTAATCTTTTATAACATTAAGTAATACTTACCACTGATTGTATAATCTTATTTCTCACTTAGGTTAAAAGTGTCTAGGTCAAGAGTTCAAACCTTATAAAAATCTTAAATCATGTCAACATTTTTCTTTCAGAAAGGTGGTAAATGTATTGTAGTTAACAGATAGAAAATTCATATGCAAGTTAGACCGAACTTAGTTTCATCTCATGACCTTGGTACATTGAGACATGTGTTGTCTAAATTGTTGTCACATCATTTAATCTCCCAGATATTTCAATAATTTTATCACAGATTAGGCCAGTAGGGCTTTGCCCTGAGAAAAAGATAAACCAGTGTTGAATTTTAATTGTTCTGTATGTAACATGAACATGTTATCTGTTATCATAAAATAAAGAGTTACTTTTTCATGAACTTAGAGGGAACATAAAATAAATGCATTGAGAATCCTTTCCAATAGTACATGTATAAACTGCCACACACTTGATGTTATGTCTATTTTTACTTGTCTCCAACTTCTGGCTTTTGTGTGAAATATGAATAAAGCCGTTTTGCCATATACTTTGCCTCCTAATTGAATGTAATAATGACGTCCTTCCAATTAATTCAAAGTGTGCCTCCTAAGCATAGTTGTGATTGCTGTCATTAATGACAAGGTTAACATCCATCTTGTTATTCATGCCTTTGGCTATAAACATATATGATAAACCTACTATGCTGTCGTAGCTGAACATGGTACATTATTTGTCTCCTCAGCGTCAGAAGTTTGAAAGATCAACTCTTGGTTCAGAAAAATGAGACCCTACAAATTTGATTTTGTAATCTCCACTCATTTGTACGTGAAGAACTTGAAAATGCTGTCATATCATAATTTAATACTCTGTTGAATATACTTGTAAGTTGTTCTGTCAAAGGGTTTCTTCAAATATACTTTTCTCAAAAGCCATATGGTAATAACAGTTTGCTGTTGCATAAAATGTGGATTTTTTGTTGAAGTCCCACATGCATTCCAAAGCCAATTTTTGCGCCAGTACAATTTGTACTCTGGTAAAAGTGAATTCAGTGACACGTAATAGTGGGTTTCAAGCTTTGTTACATGTAAACATTGGTGCAAGATGAAAGATACATAGTGCTACCTGGATTTTTTCGTAAGACAGAAAATGCTACCCATTTTTCTCTTCAAAAAGCATGTATTTTAATATGTGAAAAGGACTGCAATTTTCTTTGAATGCAGTCAAGTGATCTGAATTACGAAGAACGTAGAGGGCCACATAACCATTGATATGGAATACACCTCAAGAATCTGGTTCCACTTTCCTAAAACCTCAAACCACACACGTTTTTTTCCCCGCATATCATTTATAACATTGCCTTTCTAATGTGACAAATATTTCAAATCCATCTTCATTTGCTTATTTCTGCAATATTTAATGAAAGGGCACTGATGCTTTTAGAATATTTTTTGTTTTGACAGTAAATTTAAATTAACATCAACACAATGTGAACCCCAAATAGAATCCTATGTATTCACGCAGAATGGCCTGTGTAATATGATATGCTGTGGCAACCCTGTCTGTTAATGAATCATATATATGCACAGAAATGTTTGTGTGTTAGAGTAGCTTTAGCCATACTTTACTGTTATCTGGTAAATGTAGAAAGAACACCCATGAAATGCTGTATGTATACTGCATTAAATATGCTAATGGATGCTGTAAATATAAACTTCCTAATGCTGAGGGAGCTTGCCGTAAGGCACTAACCGAGGTCCTTAAAAAGTGAAGCAGTCATTTCAAGAAGAGATAAATGGACTTAATTCACACCAGTGAACAATACTCATGTCACAGACATTGATTTAAAATTCATGAGGCCAGGTACCAGGTATAACTACTAAAGGTAATGTACATTTTTATAATGGTATTTTTCATTCTAAGTTAGTGTGGCATGTAACGTTAGATGTGAACATAATCTCCATAAATGTCCCTAAAGCTGTATATATATTATTGTGAAAGTTTAAATGGTTCATTTGCCAAACTGTTCCGAATATAATCTAGGACATAAAAATTTTCCAAGAATGTGACAGTAGTTGGCATTGTTTCCAGCTTCTATTAAAATCTCACATTTCTAAGAAGTTTGCTTCTGATTTTTATTGATTACTCTTAAATGGGGGACAACAAGATAATTTTACAATGAGAACTAGCAGATGTGCTTCAAATAAACAGTATTGAACCTTCAAGTATTTGTAGGAGAGTACAAGCAACCAAAATATTGCTATGAGCAACAAGTTTAACATGACCTGATTAAAGTAATTTTGACTAACCGATAGCATTTTGGTAATCAGTTATAACTGCATTGTCTCCGCATATCAAACCTTTGGGCAAATCACAAACGAATGAAATTTCAGCACAAGGTAAAATGTGAAAGAAAATACGTAAAGGAAAATGACAGAAAGCATGAAGTTGATCAAGGTATATACCAGACATGTACAACAGACAGGAGACTGCTTGGAAGGAGTATACAAATCAGTTTATTTTTGTAACCGTGTATTGTGAAGATCGTTTCTGCAATGGAACTCATTCAACAAAATTTTACAGTTGGAGAAATCTCTGATATTAGTATGCTGGTAGTACCAAGATTCTCAGAAAATATATTAAGCGAAAGCATTTGATGGTTTTCATTTTTTCTCACCATTATTACTGATTTTGCTCCATCTTTCTATGCTCTATCGAAGGCTATTGTGCTGCAAAATACTGAATTCATGAAGCTGAGCTTAAATTTCAGCAAGGCATCGCAAATTGTAATATCTGCAACAAAAGCCATCATCACTTTTTCATTGTTATTGCTCCTGCCACAGAATGGGAAACCATGTGTCCCAGACCAAATTGGCAGGGAAACTGAGGAAACACTGGAGGCAATGCAGTTTTCTCGATTTCTCATCGTTTGTTGTAAACGTAATGTGAAGCAGGATCATAAGTATACACACTCTAATACTCCTGTGTATTTCCTGCAGGTTCTGCTGCTTAAAAACTCCAAGATGACCTGTGTAATGGTATATGCTGCCAGCATTTCTGTATGCTATGATTGCGTTAAATACATGGAAACCATATCTTGCAGGTATGACTTCTGTAAATCTTCTCTAGCAAACCATTTCCCGTGTTCTTGTTGAGTTCATGATTACTGTTAAGAGCTACAAGTATAAAAAATCAGTCACTAGTACAGCATTTTGAAACCACATATTTGTATCATGAAGAAGCCCAAATGCAACATACCACTAAAACCAGCTTCAACCAGACAACATGCATGTATAAAACAAAGTGTGCAGGCAGAAGAATGATACAGTTTGAAACAAAAAATTGGAATAAGCTTGTGTCAGGCTTGTAGCCAGTAGACCCTGTGTATGTTGCATACAATGGCAGTTATAACAATATACACTTCACATTTTGACTGTGATGGAGGAAGGCATGTGTTATCTACCTGCAAATTTTTTAAACTGAATTTTGATGGTTATGAAGAAAGTGTTTTATAATCGTCAGTCTTCATGAATCTTTCAGATTGATTTACGTTAGGGAGAGAGTTACATCAGACCAAAATCTGGTGGGAATGTAGTTGAACGAGAAATGGCAATAAAGTACATTTCATCTTGTGTTAAGTTTAAATGATCTACTTTTCAACACAGCTGAAGTTGTCCTGAATGAAGTTTATGGATCAATGTGGCAACCTAATGAAAAAAGAGGGCTTCTACTGATTGAGCTAGTTTCCCAATCAACCATGTGATTAGCAAATACAGTTTCCAAGTTACATATAGAGTAAGTACAGGTTTTTCAAATACACAGATTTCATTGTTAGAATTTGCATATGGGTTAATACATTGTTGCAGTTTATTCATGTAACAAATTCTGTGTTATAAGTTTGGATAAGCCAGTTTTCCAGCTATACATTAGGTTAAGGGGATACACTATTACACTCTACACATTGATTGAGTAAATTGCAAAATATAAACAAAACAGTGAAATGTTACATTGTTGCAGTTGATGTGTATGGCAAAATCTGTGTAAAAAGTTTGCTTCACGCTGAATAATCATCAAGAATCTGAGTAAGTGTAGGTTAGGTCCCCAATTAAAATTTGACCTGGCCTATAATCATGAGGATTATTTTAGCCTTTGCCAGGTGCTTGTCAAATTTTTTGTATCATCTCAACAAGAGTTTTGTTAACAATTCGCATGGTGAATACAGTCACAGTTGTAAATGTGGGAAATACAATATTACAATTTGTATACTATGTGGCAAATACAACACAACTTGTATGTGGTATAATTTTACAATTTTGCAAATACAATGTTGCAATTTGCACTGAATATGTCACAATTTGTACTGGATATGGCAAATACAATATAACAATTGTACAGGAAATGGCAAATACAATGTTACAATTTGTATACAATGTGGCAAATACAACATTTACAACATGTATGTGATATAATTTCAGTTTTACAATGTCCCTAATACAATGTTGCAATCTGTACTGGATATGGCAAATACAATATAACAATTGTACAGGAAATGGCAAATACAATGTTACAATTTGTATACAATGTGGCAAATACAACATTTACAACATGTATGTGATATAATTTCAGTGTTACAATTTGTACATGATACAGCAAATACAATGTTACAATTTGTACATGTGGCAAATACAGTGTTACATTTTGTACTGGATATGGCAAATACAGTGTAACAATTTGTATAGGATGTTGTGGATACTGTATTACAATTTGTAGAGAATGTACAGTGTTCTCATATACAAGCTGTTGATCTCTTGCAATGGACCTGCCGAATACCAGTCATCAGAAGGCCATTGTTGCTAATTTGTTTCACAGGTGAATGTGTCTTAGCCCAATCCAACTCCCCATACTTCATAGTAATATTTTGTTGTCCTGTTTCCTTCAGCCTTTCCACAATAGTGTTAGGTATTATTATGCAAAGGCACTACATATAATTGTTTGTTTTGATTTACATTGTTGCTGAACTTCAGACCAGAGCATGTGACTTGTTACCTCAGGTCAGTTGCTATTCTGATGATTCATACATAAATACATACAGAACCATAATTGGTTTGTACTGCCCCATCTTTTACTGAAAAATCTTTCCCATTATCACCTCTACACAGTGATTTTACCCACTATTCTCCTTGATCTGTACACTCTTAGATCACTTTTATTGAACTAAATCAAATTTCTTTGGTGCATAGAACAGCTTGGTCCACATTTCAAAAATCTGACAGCATTGTTTTGATGTTCATATCTGAGTGCACAAATCAGGGACTTGTAGGTAACCTCACTTATTGTGCTGTAGTGATATGAATAAAAACACTTTCCAAAATCATCTGCAATTTCATTTATTTTCTTTATCGCAGGATGCAAGTGTTTTCATGTTACAGTTCAAGCAGGAACATCACTGCAAGCATCACACACTGACTTCAAACATCCATCAAACAACAATGAATGAAGTCCCTTCTAGAGTTACATGGTTTTCTAATAACAATGCTTACACCCATAAGTTATTCGTAAACAGTCAAACCTGTGTGTACATGTAGAGGTCACCTGAGAAATAGAGAGTTACCTCTTTGTGGAGGTGACCTTTCTACAGAGGGATGGCTGTGGTATTACTTCCAGGGTAAATAATGCCCTTGATGGAAATATGGAAAATTATCTGTACAGTTGTACTTTCAGAAATAAATATCCCGATTCTGCTATAAAATCATTATATTCATTTCTGGAACAACATTCAAATGGAGATATAAGAAAAGTGAAAAGCAATCTGTCATTTTCAGTATCAATTATGTATACTATTCAATTAAAAATGTTTACCAATATGTACAAGTTTTCCCTGAAAGTAGGGCATTCACTGACCATGTAAGAGAGATGGCTGCATTTCAGAGGTCAGTAACATGTAAAGTCAAGCAGTACTGCCAGAACTAAGCACCATAGACGGGTGACCACCGAGGAAAGGTTTTTTTGTGTACATAGCATGTCAAATGTATTGATTTATCTCGACATACTGACTTGAAAATCATTTAGACCAACTTAGCAACTAAGTAAAGGACAACACATCTATAAGTTCAACTCAACTAAAGATCTAATTGGTAATCTCGTAGAGCAATCAAGGAATGTCTTTTGTTTCTCAAGATGCTTGTATATCAAAAACATCTTTCAATATTTCCTAATTGAAACTCTGGTATACATTTAATAATGACCAGTATTTAAATTTCATACTGATATACTTTGTCTTGAAAACCTACTTTAAGATAAGTTTACATTCATTTTCAAATGATTACATTCAATAATTAATACCATTTTTAATAACTTTATACTGATGGACATCTGAAATTTTACTTTCTACGTGTAACTATACTGGATGTATTTACAGAGAACACCACATAAACCCGTCAAGCCTTTTAGCAAAATGCCTAGTGAGACAGGGAGTCATTTGGCCAGATAACAAATAAATTGGCGATCAATTTCACTGGTTGGGTACAGCAATTGCAAACACTAAAATCAGTGGGTAATCTCATTCAGTGTCAATTGTGAATTATTCTTCATTGGATTCAGTTTATTTTCTAAGATACACCATGAGAGAAATGGTTTGTACCACTGTGCGATGTTTACACAGCCTGTAGTATCAGTATCAATGTTATGGCCAGAGTTGGGCTTCCTGTTGACTTTTGTATTACAATCGCTGTACAAGACCACTGAAGTTGACCGCCAATTTACTTGTTATCTGGCCAAATGACTCTCTGTTTTACAGGCATTTTGCTAAATGGCTTGACGGGTTAATGTGGCGTTCTCTGTAATAACGACTTGTATTTTAATGTTATACTGTTGTGCAATCTCTTGAAATTCTACTTGAAACTGTACTTTAAAATTATTGACATTTTAATATCAATCTGTTGAACATCTTGAAGTTCTTTCTTCTTGAAACTGTACTTTAAAATGGACACATTTGTTAATGACCAGTATTTTAATAAGTCCACGCTAGATGTAGTCGGAAAAGCGATTTGTTTTAATTCATACTCTCCTAAATCATCTTGAAATGCTACCCTAAACTGCACTTTAAAACATTGGATCTGTTTAATACTCCTACATCTGATGATTATTCATTTGATCCATCCCAGAATGGTGGATGTTAAATGATGTTCTCTTTGTTCTGCCGAGTTACTGTCATAGCTGTCTGATTTTTGGTCACATCAATATTGAGTTCACAAAATTTGATTCATCATTAAATTTTCGCAAATCTTTCATCAAAAAGTGGCAGAATTAATTGCTCTGTGTACAAAGTGAAGATACTGTAAATTTTTATGAAGAGATTACACATGTATTAAGTAAAGACTCTACAACCTTGCATTGTATTATGTGTTGTATATATTGAGAAAATTGTACAGTGAAAGTTCAAATTCTGTCATGATCAACAGTTTTTTAAATGGAATGCAATATGCTTGGAAAGGTTGATAATTTTCAAATCATTAAAACCATTTTCAAATGATTTGGTTCTGTGTCTTATTTTTTGTAGCCATGTGCAAGAGTGTCAGCTATAAACTATCAGTGTGAAATGAAAATTTTGTAGTAATTTATCCCAGATATAGATGTTGATAATTGTATGGTTGCGAGCAATGAGTTTAATCAAGCAAGCAATGTGGGCATTACGCAGAAGAACTGCCACAACTTATATGTTCCAAGTTATGTTGTTTAAAATATCTGCATAGACTTGTGTTCAACCTTCCATATATTTGCGCAATGTGGTAGATTTGGCCAAATTGAAGCTCAGTATTAGTTGAGAAAATGGTTACATTGGTACAGTATTACACTGGCTCCATTCCAATGTTAACTTTCTTGCAGCTTGGTAATTGATGGAATTGTGTATGGCACCAGCTCTTCGACTACACAATTGCAAGTTTGGGCTTTTTTTTGGGGGGGGGGGGGGGAGGTTGCAGTTGACTGCAGTGTCACCGCCTTTCTGACATACTTTGTAAGCAAAATTAAAACTTTATTAAAGTAAATAGGAATGCTGTCATGTGTATTAATACAACAATATCTAAAAACACCTTTGAATAAATGACAGTTATGCGAATTATAATAATGAAGAATGAAAAGTAGAACACTTTGGAGACATATTTGAACTCTCAAACTTTTACAATATCTTTTTGCCTACCACTTGTGGGGAGGAGGGGGCAGCTCATTCTGAAGCTTATTGAGTGAATTGCTTAGTTTTGTGAAAATTGATAATGTTATTTTTCCCATAGAGATAACGTGAGACAGGGATCGTGGCCATTTGAATTTCAAAATTGTAGGTAATTTGTTTCTCTTGTATTGAATTTTGCACGGTAACCTCAGATTTTGATTCTTGATTTTGAAGAAGAATATGGTTGGAAGTGTGCTTCAAGAAAGTGTGAGTAAAAGTCTAAGTCTTTCAATTTTGTGGTGTGAATTACCTTACCCAAATGTAAACATTGCAACTTCCACTCACATGATCTGACTTTAATGTGATGGGTGGAATGGCCACTCATACAAACAGAGGCAGTATTGCAAAAATTACAATTTTGATAATACTTTGCATCTATTCATATCTAGGCATTTCAACAAAGAAGATCTTCCCAGCACAATTAACCTTTTTATCAGGAGACTGAATTAAGGTTTAAAGTCAATTCATTGTTACTGCATAAGCAAAGTGTCTAAGTCACAGTGTAATGGATAAATTTGAAAGTAGTTCTTTGACTGAGATTAAAGTAATCTCTCATCTTCATCTTCAGTCTCTGTTCTTTTCCTAACAACCTGAACTTCATAATGACTTCAAAGTACAAACTCTTTGATACAGTTGTTGTATCTGTCTGCAACAAACATCTTCACTGGAACACTGTCAGTTATTATCAGTCCTCACGGGTAGTTCAATCCATCTTCTTTTCTATCAAGACGGCGTATGAATCTTCCACTGCTGTCAAATTTCTGAATGCGATGATTACAATCACTGATGTACACATATCTGTCTGGGTCAAGACATATGCCACATGGATAGTACAGCTGACCTTCCTTTTGTCCAGGGATTCCAAATTTGTACAGGAACTGATCATCTGCATTGAATACCTGGATACGATCATTATCACAATCTGCAACAACTAGTGTTCCTTGGTTGTCATGTACCATCATGCATGGTCCCTTAAATTCTCCATCCTCCAGACCATATTTACCAAATGATTTGATGTACTGGCCATCCTGTGTGTACTTCCTGATACAGTGTCCTTCCTTGTCAGTTTCATCTGCAAACTTTCCATCCCAGTCTGACACATAAACAGCGCCATCTAGTGGACTGATACTGATACCTCTTGGGTGTTTCAGTTCATTTTGTCCAAAGGTTGTGATGACTTTCCCATCCTCATCACTTACAACCACTTGTTTGTTGTTCAAATCTGTCATGAAGTATCTGTCATCAGCTGATACTGCTACATCTGTTGGAAGAAAGCTCTTCTCAAACTGTGTGTATTCAAAAGTTTTCTTCCAATTTCCATCCAAGTCAATAATTTGTATTCTGTCGTTATTGAAGTCAGTCACAACCAAATCTCCATTTTTTGTAATCGCCAAACCATGTGGTTGATCAAATTCTCCACTATTGTTGCCTTTCCTTCCCAGTGTTTTCACCAATCCTTTGATGACAGGAATTTCAAATGGTGATCCTGGTACTTCCTGATCTCCTATTGTCATGGCAACTTGATATTTACCATCCATGTCAGTGTTACCAGTCACAGTGTGTGTGCCATCTCTGTTGTCTGTCACATCAAGGTTTGTCTTTGATCCATCTGGTTTTGTCAATGTCACTTCCACTGCTTGTCTTGGAATCACTGGTTTTCCAGATCTATCCTTGGTTGTGATCTGTAGATTTATGGATTCACCTTTCAGCAGACACTTTGGAATGTTGTCAACTGTACACTGTGAGATACAGACATCAGATCTCAGCAATCCCAGGATTCCATCTGTTGTGATGTCATCAGAAGGGAAGAACTCTACCAATTCCTGTTCTATACTTGGTTTGGTATCTGTGGAAACCATCTTTACCATTTTTTCTATAACACTGGTACTTCTTGAGACAAGCTGAACTGTATTGCCATGGTGTATAAGTGCTTCAGTGTAACTACAAGTGCTGATAAGATTTTCATATTTCAACTCAAGGTCGCTGATGTCACTTTCAAGACCCTTGATCTGCAGACTACAGTTGGTGTCTAACCTTTCTATCAGCTTTCTTTCTTCTTTCTCTATCTTGTCAATGAGGGCGTCTCTCTGCTTCCTGACTTTCTGTTTGTTCACCATAAATTGTTCTGTCACTTTCTTACATGCATCCTTGACCTCTGCTCTGCTTTGGTCCACTTCTCTTGCTTTCACTTTCAACTTCTCAACCAGCACTGACAACTCCTTGTTGCATTCATCTGCCACTTCTTGAAGATATCGATGACTATGGTCAGGAATACGATGGTCAATGATGGTACACTCACTGCAAATGGGAATCCTACATGTATCACAGTAGTATTTCATCTCATTTTTTGGATGAACTTTGCAGTTTTCAGTTGCTTTTACACTTTGTCTTTTGCTTTTTCCTTTCTTGTATTCTTCTGCCGTCAACACTTCATGCGTGGCTGCTTGTTTCAGCTTCTTGTGAAATTTCTCACAGCACACATCACAGTAATACTGCTCACAATCCACACAAAACACTGAAGCTTCAGTTTCTTCACAAAACTCACACTTTCTTTCACTTTGGTCCGAGACCTCTCCTGTTCTCTTCATCACAACTTCTAACATTGAGTTCATGAAGAAATTATTGTCAAGACCAGCCACTCCATTACCAGGAAGTTGTACTGACTTCTGACAATTAGGACAGTTCAAAGTCCCTGTTTTGTTCACCAGTTTTTCCAGACAAAGTTGGCAGAAGGAATGGTGACACGGCAAAACTTTTGGATTTTGATATTGTTCCAGACAGATAGGACAAGTTAAAAAATCCTCACCGATTTCGTCGAGAATTTCTTCTGGTGTTGCTTGTGTAGGGGTCGCCATTGCTAGTTTTGCTTTTCACTCCGTATAGAGAGAGGCTGTCGACGTCTGCAGGTGATACAATGGCTGCTCTGACCTGAAGCGTAGCCCATATATTGTCACGTCACATGATACACAATTCGTAGAAAATCTTAACCCGACCCCATTCCCTCCCTAGCTGGCATGATCATACTTTAATGAACCGACCCATATGAATGACAGCATCTGAACGCTGAACCCTACATATACACAATGAACAACTCATTGTAGGCCTAAGGCTGCGTTCAAAAAAAAAACAAAAAAAAACCAACAGATAGGTGGGATTCGAAAATTTTCGGGGTAGTAGAGGGGGACTTGAAAGTTTTGCTCTACCTGTAGGGGAGACCTGAAAAGTTTTTGGTTCCCTTTTACTTTTTACATTTTCCGATTCCAAGGATGGAGGTAATTCAATGAAAAATGAATAACATTTTTATGTCATCCAATTGTTGTAATGTTAGTAATAATTAAACAAAATCTAGAACAATTTTGTCACACTTCATGAACTTTATCTCGATCTGAACATGTATGATTTTTCGTAAAACAAATCAAATGTATGGACCTGGTAACGGGGCAGAAGCTGCAACTGTTGATAATTTTTTTCAATATTTCTATACAATATATCAAATACAGTATCCCTCTCTCTGCCTACAGCAAGCTGAAACACACCATTCAGTTTGTCAACAAAGCCTGTCTATATAAATATGTATTGGGTGATAATTGAATTAGTGTCCAAACTGAAAGTCATTTAATCGTCAATGATATAAATGCACGGTAAACATACACATGCCGTTTTGGCAAGCTGAATGCTGCACAGTTAACATGCTGTAGAGAGTAGAACAAGAACACAGTCGTACAAACAGAACAAAAAAAATGAAAAAATGTGCGACTTATGGAATAATTTGTTTTTACCATATTTGCCATTTAAACCAAAGTTTCAGATTAAAACGTTTATTTTAAGGAATATTTCAACTTTCCAGTATTGTCAATTTTGAGCAGCATCTAAGTCACATATGTCTTGTACTTTTTGAAAAAATATTTTTTGGTTAGTCACTTTGATCAGTTTTTTACAATTTGGCAAAATGTAGCCAGGAATTCACAATTTGAATACTGTCTCATGATTGTCATTTTGTGCCTTAGGAGTATGGTTCTACAAACTGCTCGTAATAGGTAGTGTTGAACATCTGCTAGCAGAACTGCTCAATATACAAGTTTGTTTTTACTTTGCGTGCATTCCCAATAAATATGTAGCTATATGATATTGGGGGGACATAAAAAATATTGATCATATAGACGGGGAGATTAGAAATTTTTGAGGGTATTGAGGGGGATCTGAAAAAATACGATTTCAATGTCGATTCCTCCAGCCTCCCCCTTCACCGTTATTTGTGAACGCAGCCTAAATGATGATCCAACATGAAAGAACGATAGACGTCTATATGGAGTTTTGTCGAACGCACCGAAATTGCTTCTTTGAAAAATCTGTTTTAGTAAGCTTATGGATTTTTGTATGCAATAAAGTAGAGGTTCAGCTAGAAAACTACAGGCAGATTTCAGGACATGCCTGTAACAGGGTGTGTGCAGTACCTGTAACAGGCCCTGAGAAACAACTTCTGTTACAGGACCTGAAAAACTGGTCAGATTTCAGGGCTGTGTGGACAGGTCTGATTCAGGTCTGGTAGTACAGGACTGTACACAGTGTGAAAATTTCTGACTGTATCCAGTACTGTGAACACAGCACTGAAACATGGATGTATGCACATGACTGTGCCCAGTGCTGAGTTCACAGGGCTGTTACAGGACCTGAAAATTCGCTAGATTTCAGAGATGTATTCACAGGTCTGAATCAGAACCGGTAGAACATGACTGTATACAGAGCGAAAATTTCTGACTGTATCCAGTGCTGACTTTGACTTTGATAGTGGACATTTCCAGTAGGTTTACATGATTTGTTTATTTGAAAATTACCAAGATATTTATCGAAATTCCAATCAATATGATGTTCGTTTTTAAGCATTCTTCGGTGTGCTGTACAGATAATGCAATCATCATGTTCAGTACAATCAAATAGATCATTTCATAAGGAACTCACAACATTCACATTTGCACTCATCACACATTTTCAATGTTAAAAAACATCGACCATCAAAGGTATGGGGAACAATAATAAATATTTATTAAAATGTTGCAAATTACAAACTATAATCAAAATAACATCAGACTGGTAGAACCTTTCCAGCTCAGTGACGCTGGCGGCCAGACGCGTTCTCCAAACACTGTATGACCTGAAAAAACCGTGGTGGCGTGGGTTTTTCTTCTCTGATGAACTTGAGAATGAAATGGAAAATATTATGCAAACTACCAACAAAGGAAGGTCACATTGCTTCATGCATAATTGTAGAGATACCTAAAGGTAATAATCAGTGGTTATTACTATATGAACATGATGCGAAAGTTTATATACATTTATTAATCTTATGGAATTTCCTGTTTAAAGATGGACAATCGTTGAAATTGAAAGTAATGTCATTTCTCTAAATCGTTGTAATTATTATCAAAATGTGGAATAAAATATAGGGGTTGCCGTGTTTGTGAGATTCAAGACTATGAATTTTAACATTTATGAGAAAAAATGCCGAGTCAGCATTTTTTTTACTGATGCATTTTCCATGGACGAAATTCGATGCCGTTTGTCTCAAAATCAAGCGCGGTGATAGTATCATTTTTATTTGATGACAATTAATCTTTTTTTGACTGAGCTTTGTACAAAATTTCATGAAAATGACAATAGTAGAAGTTGCTTTTCCAACAATTTTCAATGTAATCCTATGGAAAGGGACAAATTCCATGCGCGCGTAAGGATCATGCATCCTCAGGCCTAATGTCTTTTAAAATACATTTTCTATAAACCCGACCGCAAGTTATGCCTTCATCAACTCCACTTGGTAACATTTTTTAAACACATTTTTTTAATGCCAACGGTCGATATTTGACGGCGACTGCGTGCGGATCACGAGATATCAATAAAAACATGTCATTTCCCGAGCGTATTTTTCACATCCCGAAGTTTTACGATCGTTTCTGATTATGATCCGAAATCCCCCGAAGGTTTGTTGTGGTGCTGATTGACGATATTCTAGGGAGTCCATAATAAGTTCGAACGACGCAATTTTACCTCCCACTGCGAAGACTTTATGCTTCACTTCAGGTAAGTTTTTTTTAAAACTTCTCCTTAGTATTGTCGTTTTCATTATTCTCAGTCAGTTCGATTATATTTTTAACCAATACCACATAGATATTAGTTTTTACGTGTAAAATATTAGCCACCCCTGATGACTACATTTTGTCGTCTGCCACACAGTTATGCGTGGTTCGATACGCGGCGGCCGCTATGTATCAACCGCACCACGGTCCCTCCACGGGACCGTGACCGCACGTATCTGTGCAAGTCACCTATGAGAATTCTGGTGGAATCAGCAAACTTGTTTTCCTTTTTTTTTTTTCTCTGAGTCTGTAAGACTCGGCTTTGCCCACGGGGCATGACCGATCACCGACGCGAGTGGTACTGCGGCGTACAGCAGCGTTAGCATAGACTGTTGCTGCGAATCCGTACGACGTAGCCTTTGCCACTTGGGTAGCTTGGTCATTGGAGTGGCTACTCCCCACTCCCAAAAGAACATGTCAAGGGGTGGCAGGGCTCGTTTTCGACGATGCTGAAGTTATTTTCATATTCGTTTTCGTATTCGTTTTCGTATTCGTATTCGTATTCGTATTGGAGTCACTGACAGAAAATGTTATTTTTAGTCCAGGTTTCAGGTATGAAACGTGCAATATACGATATTTACTGAGGTTTAAATATTGTGATAATTTGATTCGTAATTTCATCTGCCAAATTTGGTTAAATTTACATAAATTTGCATTTGTAGATTTTAAAGAATTTTGTTCACCTCATTTTATTTGAAAAAAACATACTTAAAAACGGTTGGGATCTGGTAGGCAGCATCTTCGCTTGCCATGTCTCTTGACCGGGCAGCTGGATGCACCCCGAAATCAGGTGGTCAGTGCCAAGTAATGGGACTCGTGAGAGCGGATGCAAAGGAGCTGCCCTGGACTGTACCATTGTTTTGCGGGGAGGGGCAGATTTTTGTGAGGCGCTGCAAAAACGGGTGACTGTTGAAAGCTATGATGAACGGGGGACTTGTCCAGGACAACCATCTAAATAAAAAAATGTGAAAACTGTTATATCCGGTCATCCTTTTGGGACTCACTTTAGAATACTGATATTCATTTACAATTTGTATTTCAAGTATTTTACTTCATTTTGACATGGCTCTACGTAGACCTGAAATAAATTTATAATAACAATACAATACAATACAATATTTACAAAACTCAGTGAGTGCGGTAAGGCAAAAATTACAAAATTGCAAGTTACGACAAGTTGTACGTGCTGCTACAGGGTAGAAAGTAACAGAAATCAATCACAATAGGTAGTTTAACTTCAGAGAAAAGATGTGAGCAATAATAACATAAAACCCGACCGACCGATAATTCATGTATTACATTCAATCAGGGCTCAAAGTAGCGACCATTTTCAGTCGCATAGGCGACCAAATTTTATGAGATTGCGACTGAATTTTTTTCAAGACATTTCTCCATACCGTATACGTGATCAAATTGTATTCGCTCAGTGTTCACGGAGCATTGTCCCGAAAGGCCGCGACCCCAAAATACGCATTGAATAAGCATAGCCGTTGAGCGGAGTTACTCAGAGGTTTGAGCGCGTTCTCTCCACTGCACAGCGCTGCCAATGTGTCTGCTGATGTTATCTTGAATGATCTGTCAAAATATCCCAATCCAATCAAGTATCAGAAGCAGTTTTAGTGCTGTCACATCATTTCAACTGAACCAATCATAATCCCAGCATAAAATGTCATCAAAATATAGCTGACAAGGGAAAACAAGCAACCAGTAACTGCAACATGTTTCATGCGTTCACGTGCGTAATGAATATTTGTGTTAGTGGCATGTGACCGGGTAGACCATTTCCGGAAATCGTCCTTTGGAAAGCAGATCAAAGCATCGATTTCATCAAGCTTGGACTAGATTAGCATGTTTCATAAAGGTTCTTGTTTTCAGCTAGATCTAGATAGCAAGCAACTTTGTTGAAATATCATGGCAAATCTGCCTGGTAGCGACTGCAATTATGTAGAACAGACCATGGATGTAAAAACTTCCATGAACAGACCATGGATGGGACTGTGGCGATGACCTCAATGACCCGAGCGAGTTCGATACACGCCACAAGTACCGCTGCGATATCACAGCTAGGATTCAATGCGCATATACGTTTGAGTTTTGTTCTCTTGCCTACAAAATATCTATCGAAAGTTGATAGCTGCTGCATTTCTATTCAGAGTTTTTGTTGAAAAAAGTAGCTATCTACGGCTAGCGGCTTAATTGGTCCCCCAAAATAGTACTGCTGAAAGTTTTTGGAGTGACCTGCAGAACGGAGTTGCAGAGCGGGGCAAACTGCGTAACACTAAAACTGGATCGCACAGTAACAAATGACGGAAACCGATTGAGCCAGTTGCGACAGCTACTAGACTAGCTGAAGCCTATTTATCATAGAATACAGGTGTTTCTCGATATTTCGCGATACAAATTAATTTCCATGCATTCTGGTGTATCTTATCACAACGCAAGTTGATTAACATGTTCTGGCAATGACAGTTGACGCAAACGCAAGGAAAGAAAAAGAGATGGGCCGTACTCAAGTAAAGACTCTGACAACAGCTCACACATTAATTTAATCTTTATTAGGGAAACAAATGTATCGATCGGGACATAGGCCTATGATGCCATTTTATTCATCTCGTTTTCCTTTGCGACAGCAGTCTAAATATAGCATGTCATATATATATAATTTTTAAGGTTTTCGTGACACTACAAAAGCCTCTGATATTTTCAAGGTCCAAGGTTTGCCCCTAAAATTTCGACTTACGGGCATGCGATAACGTTGAGCCCTGCATTCACTGTCGTTATGACGATCACTTTCTCAGAGATATCAGTTTAAAACAAGAAAATTACCTTTTAAGTTTACAACTCGTCAAATTGGCGGGTCAGCTAAATTTCCATTATCGATACTAATGATGTCAACAGAATGTTGAAGTTGGTTGTTGTGATAGAAGTTAATACGAAAACGAATACGAATACGAATACGAAAATGATGTTTGTTTAAAAAATCTTTCATCCAAAGACTACTGGCCCACAGGCGCTAATAGTTTGGTAGATTGCTAAATAGATCGATTTTCGGCTCGATCTATCGATCCCGTGGTCAGTATGCCCGCCACTGTAACCTAGTGAGTATTTTGGTTACAATGGCGCGCACATCGACTACGGGATCGATAGATCGAGCCGAAAATCGATCTATTCAACAGACTGCCCAGCTGAGGAGTGCCTGTTACTGGCCGTTTGTTTTTAAAATCTCTCCTCTAATGATAGCAACGATATCTTTCAATCTAGGGCCTAAAAAGATTGGATCTTTTTCAACTTACATTCTCAAATATTGAAGTATTGATATATTGTCATATAAAAAGCACTTTAACTTCTGTAAAGACAGAACTTTTATATAATACGTACGAAATTTGGACTAAAAATAAAAAATTTTGTCAGTGACTCCAATACGAATACGAAAACGAATACGAAAACGAATACGAAAATAACTTCAGCATCGTTCGTTTTCGCAGCAACGTAGACTCGTACTCCGTAGCTTATTTGACAATGGCCCCAGTGCCGAACGTTCCATGTTCGGAAGCTGAATTTAGGTGGGCCACTGGAATTCAAAGTTTTACTTTTTGAGGACACGTTCTTATCGATCTTAGACGTATTTCACACGTGCTTGCTTCATTTTAAGTAATTTTCACTGAAACTGTAAATGGAATCACTCCCACTGGTCTTGGGTTCATAGTTGTGCTGGTTTGTCCGATTTCCGCGTCTTGTAGCCTACGTGTACGGTAGATTGCGCCACAGGTTATCGTAACGTTGCTTGGATAGTCGTTCGAGGCGGGCGGCCGCAGGTCGCCGTTATACTTGGAAAAAACAAAGTTCCTCTATCTATGGATAGAGGGACTGTGGAAAAAAGAGACGGCGACCTGCGGCCGCCCGCCTCGAACGACTATCCAAGCAACGTTACGATAACCTAGTACCTGTGGATTGCGCTACGTGCCGACAACTTTTCACTATCATTTCAGTTCTCATGTACAAAGCCGCCTACTCAAGACGAGCAAAAGTAAATTTTAAAAAAGTAATATATACTTGTATTTCATGTATCGTATTATGCAACTAAGCTCCGTAAGGAAATTTTATTGCTCTTTTTTTGACATTTTTTGAAAGAACGATCACTATTCATATGATATTGCTGCCCTCCTTTGTGATGGCAAAATTACGTCATATTGCACATGCGCATTCCCGAGCATCCTCAACGATGAAGGATCGACCCATGCAGGACACCAGGACATACATCAGTCCGGGTCAGCTCCAAAATTGGAGACTTATTATGATAATGCATTCCGGCATTCAGCCAATCATCGACCAGATTACATCATTAATAAAGGACAGGTCACGCTGGGTCACAAATTACCCACCAAGTGTGATCGGCAGTTTTGGGCCGCTTATTAAGCCCCTGTCTTGTGAATTTCGACGAATTTCGACAGTCAACATAATCCACGTGTTCTGCAGAAGGTCATGTCCAACAAGGAGTCCGATTAGTGAACAAATATTCGAAATATGACGATTCATTTCTACCCCAGTTTATCGATTTCGCTCAAGTACCGAGAATCATTTTGTGGATGTTCGTCGTCTCTATTAGAAATACTGTTATAAAGGTTATTTGTGTAGGTACGCGTATAACATTTTGCAAGGAAGAAGAGCAATGTCAGAGCTTTAAATGATACTTGTTTTGTAGTTGTCAAACGCAGACTAAAAATGGTACGCGATTTTGAAAATGTGTTGACAGAGTGGCCACACAACTGTTCCCCATAATTTGTATCGCTGCCATCACCGATACAAATGGGGTATTCTGAACGATCTGTGTAGGTACACGATTTATATTTCGCAGGACTTCAAGCCAGAGTCTAGGAATCACAGCGATATATGGGGTTGGTTGTCTTAGCCAGAATAAAACTGGTACGCGCTTTTGAAATTGTGTTTTGACAGAGTGGCCACACAACTGTTCGACATTATGACAGAATACGGCGCGGGAGTTCGACACAGTATGGCGTACGTAACGAAGGACGCATGTGAAGGTTGCCAGGAAATACAATTTTTACTGATGGCGCGCTGGCCGCTGATTGGCTAATGAGAGTGGGGAATATTATGGTATAGCGCTCCAATTTTGGAGCTGACCCGGACTGTACATACTACATGTAATTAGTAGTACTTCTCGCTCATGACTGTCAGAGTAATTCCCAAGCGCCCCGCACTATGGCAAGCCAAACGTTACAATATTCTAGAAAAAACTGCTTTCTTTTTATACAAAACATTTTCTTTGTGCAAACACCTATTTTCGTTTTGTGAATATGCATTTTCTTTGTGTTATAACCCATTTTCTTTGCATGAAAAGCTATTTTCTTTGTGTAAAATCCATTTTCTTTGTGTAAAAACCCATTTCTTTGTATGAAAACCTATTTTCTTTGTCTAAAAACCCATTTTGTTCGTGTGAAAACCTATTTTCTTTATGCAAAAAAAACATTTTCTTTTAAAAAAAAACATTTTCTTTTTAAAAAAAAACATTTTCTTTTCGTACAAAACATTTTCTTTTTGCAAAAAACATTTTCTTTTTGTAAAACCTATTTTCTTTTTGTTCAAAACATTTTCTTTTTGTACAGACCTATTTTCTTTTTGTACAAACCTATTTTCTTGTTGCACAGCCTTCATTCATGTTGCAAAACGTATTTTTTTGTTGCACAACCTTCATTCATGTTGCAGAGCCCATCCTAGTATTCCAAAGCGACCATTCGTATTGGTCACGTGTCACATCTGTTTGTGCTTGTTCAACTCACGTCTCTCTTTAAAAATGTGTTATTTTTATTTGAAATATCTTCTTCTATATTAATAAAATAACATACGCAAGTTTGTAAAA
This sequence comes from Ptychodera flava, assembly GCF_041260155.1. NCBI lineage: Eukaryota > Metazoa > Hemichordata > Enteropneusta > Ptychoderidae > Ptychodera > Ptychodera flava. The sequence goes on along the minus strand of NC_091932.1, from coordinate 47,881,534 downwards.
CTTTCATTCCTGTAAGTATAACCTATGCTTGTATTCCAAAACGGCCATTCGTATAGGGTCATGTAACCTTCGAACTATGGCATTTTGGTCAAAGGTTATTTGCAGACGCCACCAGTTATGTGCTATCTGTGTTACCGCAGTACTGGTCGGCTCTTCTATGCGCATCTTCGCTCGCCAAGGTCTCGTGTCAGGGCAGCTGGATGCTCTCCGATGAGGTTGTTATTGGGAGACGCTAGTCGAAGTAACGGACCCGTGCGAGCGGACGATGTGTTACGCGTGGTCAAGGTTTCGTGTGTTCCGTGCCACAGTGGATAGAGCCGGACTGTGTCCGTGCACACCGTTCGGTGCACGGTATAATTATTTCTTTTAGCGTCATTATTTAACTTTTTGCGATAATTTCGTCTCATCGCAGATGTTGAAGTCCAATGACTGTATCATTACGTTGAAAGAGATAGTTTCACAGTGGGACATGTCAGAAAGAAGGCTGTCTTCACGAGGCTTCGGCAGCATGATTATTGTTTTTTCAACCATGTCAGCGATTTGAGAAAGCCTATAGGAGGTGTGTGGTCGGCGTAACACGGTCCCTCCTCTTGTGGACCGTGGCAGTGGGACCGTGTCTTATACGACACTGTCATTTAATGCTCTGACCTCGCGTAGCAGAGCCGCTAGACTTACCAAAAGTCAGTGGGCTTGATAATGGCGTAATAGGGCCTAATATAAAATACATTCCAGCAAAATTTGTCTTGATTTAATTTTACGTGAGAAGTGCCATTGCGTAAAGCTGCGTTCACAAATAATGGGGGGGGGGGGGGGGGGGGGGGAGGAACCGCGATTGAAATCTTTTTCAGTCTCCTCAATATCCTCATAAAAAAATTTCAAGTCCCCTCATCTGCATGTATATGGTCAGAATTGTTCAAGTCCGCCTCAAATTATCATCTAGCCGTATATTTATTAGGGATGTACGCCCAGACAAAATAAACATTTGCGCAGTTCCGCTCGCTGATGCTCGACACCGCCTGATATGAGCAGTTTGTAGAGCCATATTCCTATGGCAAGTGTAAATTGATTCATTTTCGAATGCATTAGGGAGTGGACTTTTGGATTTATCAATCTAGGCTGACCTGAGTTACTCTAACACTGGCCAGGTCAATGACACCTGAAGAGCACACAAGAGAGAGGCAAACTGTGAATTCCTGGCTACATTTTGCCAAATTATGAAAATACTGAGCACAGGGACCTACCCAGTGACCGATTTTTTTTTCAAAAGTACCAAACATGTATGACTGAGATGCTACTTAAAAAAGTTGTATGAAATCGACAATACTGGAAGGTTAAAATACTACATCAAATTAACGATTTCATCTCTGAAATTTTGGATGTGATAATGGCGAATTTGGTAAAAATGATTCCATTTAGTCACACATCTTTTCATTTAAATTAAAGTCTTTACTTTTCAAAGTTTTACTTTTGTCATTGTACGATGAGAATGTGAAACTTTCATTCACAGCATGAACTTGCAATGAATGGTTTTATATTGCTTTACGCGAATTCATGAAAAACAATTACTTTTCATCGTACATTTGTAAAAAGTCAAGCATGGTGACCCATCTTTTTCTTTAGTATTTTATTATTCTAGTATGCCAGAATTCAAAAATCTTTGATAAATAAGGACCCAGTCAAAGTCGTCATAAAGTATCGTCCAGTTGGAATACTTAAACGATACTAGATGATAGTATCGGATAGTATCGATATTAATCATAACTCGTATTATGTAACGAGTTCTAAGCGGTCATATTAAACTATACTAGACTCTAAGATCGATATTTTCTAGCATCGATACTAGACGATACATATCAAATATCGCCATTAGATGTGCAATTTCGCACTGCCCTCGCGCTAGGTAGGCTGGCGCTTAGATCGTGGGGTGAAGGAAGTCTACTGTAGGTGGGAGTGACCGTACGCGTCATTCTCCAAAGCGGTGTCGCTCGATCATGTGACCTGGTAAAAACTATATCCGCAACGTAGGTTAAAACAGTTAATACGAATAGGGGACAATTAATTACTCAATAAGTTGAAAAATATTCATTTAAAAGTCAAAAACAAAGATTCTAAGCGACTGGTGGGCTAATCTACTCGTGGCATCTGCAAATAACCTTTGACCAGAGCACATTTCACTAGAGCGCCATCTTTATTCGAAGGTTATGTGAACAATACAACATGAATGAACGTTGTGCAACAAGAAAATATGTTTTGCAACATGAATGAAGGTTGTGCAAAAAGAAAATAGGTTTGTACAAAAAGAAAATATGTTTGTACAAAAAGAAAATGGTTTGTACAAAAAGAAAATAGGTTTTACAAAAAGAAAATGTTTTTTACGAATAGAAAATGTTTTTTTTTTTTTGCAAAAAATGTTTTTTACACAAAGAAAAATAAGTTGTTATACAAAGAAAATGGATTTTACAAAACGAAAATAGGTTTTTATGCAATGAAAATAGATTTTTACACAAAGAAAATGAACCATTACAAAAAGAAAATGGTTTCCTACACAAAGAAAATGTTTCATGCAAAAAGAAAATGGGGTTTCAAGAATATTGCAACGTTTGGCTTGCCATACCGCACACACCCGTAGTCTCTGACCAGGAGCAGTGTCATTCGCTGGGGAACTAAAGTATGTCGTCAGCGGTCACGACTGCAGTGGCTTATGCTACTTGCTAGCTCCGAGTTAGCGTCCTGCGTCGCGTCATCGTCGTCCGTGGCCCTGCGTGCGCGTACAGGTACCGGTCTGTGAATTCGGTCTGTGTGTTCCGGCAGACAAATAGACATTGATTTTTGACATAGAAATTGATTTTTGACTGTATGATGTGACAGTGAAGGGACGAGGTAAGCCTATGCGTGAATCCACAGGGAACACACACGTCCATGTTTTTGTGATGATATCGATTGTGGCTAACAAAATCAAGCAACACAACATTACTTCGGTGTTGTACGGTGGCCCCTACACGCCACGGAACTCTACTACTTTTGAATATAAACTCTAATTTTTCTTGACAATATCTTTAATATTTGTAAGAGATTTTATTTCTCCACCGCAAACTTTTAATTTTGTACGGGCAACTTTATCTTAACATTATCTTAACTTTAACTTCTCGAAAGTAGTTTTAGTTTTAACAATAAAGAAAATATGTTTCTCAAAAGTATTTTTTATTTTGTAAAACAAACGTAAATTTTTTTCAAGATAACAAACTCCCCTACACGTCATGGAAATTTATTACTTTTGAACATAAACTCATATTTCTTGACAATATATTTAATATTTGTAAGAAATTTTATTTCTCCACAGCAAACTTTTATTTCTGAACGGGGAAACTTTATTTTTGGGGTAAACTGTTTTTAAAAACTTTTAACAAAAACACTTTAACTTTTAAAAAATAACTTTAACTTTGAACAAAATATTTGTTTCTCAAAAACGTTTTTTATTTCGAAAAGAAGTAAAAATTGTTCACAGCAAGAGTTTAAGATTTTTGCTGAGCGCGAACTGAGTTACTTAAATGACATAACCTTATGTCTTTAGAGCAGAAAACTTAAATTCTTAAAGAAAAGTTTTATTTTTCAAGAGTAAAATTAATTTCTTTATGGAAAAAAGATTTTCTCAGAGCAGCAAATTGAAATATAGTGAATAAAACTTTTTTCTCAATGGAAAGAAATTATTTTCTGAAGACAACAAAACTAATTCCTTCAAGATATATTTTCTACATATGAGTGTGGTTTAAGAATTTGGTAAAACTGAACTGAGAAAGAACGAAAAAGGGATGAAAGAAGTCAAACTTACTTTCTTCAGAGCGAAATTTATTTCTGAGAGGAGAAATATTTCATGTGAGGGCGCAATTACCTATAATGCATAGCAACATACTCTTTCTAGCGAGAGTAAACATATTTTTGGGAAGAGTAAAACAATATTTCCGACGAGCAAAACTATTTTAACGGCGGCGGAAGTTAAAGTATCCCACCATGCAACATCCAAGTTTGATGACCCAGAGTTTCCGAGTTGGTAGCCGGTATCAGACAGTTCGTGTTCATTTTGGCTACATTGACGATCTGCTCTCCGAGACAACCATGACTGACTTCATCGGCGATATGGGCACGCCAGCCCGGCCCTATCCTGCCTGCGTACGATGCTGTGTGTTGGGGCCGTTATAACGCCGGGAACTCACAACATCGTACACAGGGCTACGGGCACGCGGGTCAGTTCAGTCACTACCACTTGTCTGAGTCCCCGAAGAACGGTTTATGTTTGAGTGATTCGTCCTGACGGCAGACGGTGTGCGCGGGACCGCGTTGGGTTCTTCATTAGCTCTGCATGCATAGCCTGCATGGCATAGCCCTGCGAACAGGTCTGTGTGTTCCCGGCGTATACGCCGGGAACACACAGACCTGTACGCAGGGCTATGCATGGCAGGGATGTGTGTTACCGGCGTTATACAGTCTCCCACCACATAACACCGGTAACACACAGCCAATGTGTGTGATATTCATCTTTTCTAAGAGGAGAAGCCAGATTCGTAATTTATAGAAACTGAAACTGAACCGAGCCCGCCAGATTTGACCACAGTGGCGGACTGGTTTTGACTTTCACGTACGTGTGGTTTGCGGGGTCAAAAACGTGAAAGTCAACCAGCCCGTAAAAGGCATATCCGATTCCCGTCCGAAAACACCACAGCTGTGGACCCACAACTACTGTATTGAACCACGCTCGACTGTGGTCAATCTGGCGGGCCAGGTTCAGTTTCAGTCGAAGACTCTATCAATTACGAATCTGGCTTTATAGAAAAGATGACTATCACACAACATAACATTTAACAACACAGCAACTGATGAAGGAATAGCTCTGCATGGCAGGGCTGTGTGTTACCGGCGTTATGTGATGGGAGGCCGTATAACGCCGGTAACACACAGCCCATGCAGAGCTAATGAAGGAACCCAATGCGGTCCATCCCGTCGCACAACGTCTTTGGACGAATCACTCAAACACAAAACCGTTCTTCAGGGACTCAGACAAGTGGCAACTGTTGAACTGACTCGTTTGCGTGCCCGTGCCCATAGCCCTGCGTACGATGCTGTGTGTTCCCGGCGTTATACGGCCCCAACACACAGCATCGTACGCAGGCAGGGTAGGGCCAGGCTAGCTGCAGTACAGTACGGCAAACCGTCCGACCCAAATACCCAGGTAAAAGCTCGAGGTACTGTACTGCAGCTAGGGCCGGGCTAGCGTGCCTGTATCGCCGATGAAGTCAGCATGGTTGTCTCGGAGACTCTGGGTCATCAAACTTGGGTGTTGCATGGTGGGATACTTTAACTTCCGCCGCCGTTAAAATAAAGTTTTGCTCGTCGGAAAAATGTTTTACTCTTCCCAAAAATATGTTTACTCTCTCTAGAAAGAGTTTGCTATGCATTATAGGTAATTGCGCCCTCACATGAAATATTTCTCCTCTCAGAAATAAATTTCGCTCTGAAGAAAAGTAAGTTTGACTTTTTCATCCTTCCTTTTTCGTTCTTTCTCAGTTCAGTTTTACCAAATTCTTAAACCACACTCATATGTAGAAAATATATCTTGAATGAATTAGTTTTGTTGTCGTCAGAAAATAATTTCTCGCCATTGAGAAAAAAGTTTTATTCTCTGTATTTCAATTTGCTGCTCTGAGAAAATCTTTTTTCCATAAAGAAATTAATTTTACTCTTGGAAAAATAAAACTTTTTTTTAAGAATTTAAGTTTTCTGCTCTAAAGACATAAGGTTATGTCATTTAAGTAACTCAGTTCGCGCTCAGCAAAAATCTTAAACTCTTGCTGTGAACAATTTTTACTTCTTTTCGAATAAAAAACGCTTTTGAGAAACAAATATTTTGTTCAAAGTTAAAGTTATTTTTTAAAAGTTAAAGTTTTTTTTTGTTAAAAGTTTTTAAAAACAGTTTACCCAAAAAATAAAGTTTCCCCGTTCAGAAATAAAAGTTTGTTGTGGAGAAATAAAATTTCTTACAAATATTAAATATATTGTCAAGAAATATGAGTTTATGTTCAAAAGTAATACATTTCCATGACGTGTAGGGGAGTTTGTCATCTTGAAAAATTTTTACTTTTGTTTTACAAAATAAAAAATACTTTTGAGAAACATATTTTGTTTATGGTTAAAACTAAAACTACTTTCGAGAAGTTAAAGTTAAGATAATGTTAAGATAAAGTTGCCCGTACCACCACCACCATATTAAAAGTTTGCGTTGGAGAAACAAAATCTCTTACAAATATTAAAGATATTGTCAAGAAAAATTAGAGTTTATATTCAAAAGTAATAGAGTTCCGTGGCGTTTAGGGGCCACCGTAGTGTTGTAACTAATAGTATTCCAGTGCTTTCTCGCAAATGGCATTGATTTATGTGGTTTGTCTATGTGACCCGGGAAGAGGAGAAATGCTACTGTACTGTACCGTACTGGACAATATTCTTACACCGGCCGGCCACGCCTCGTCCCTCCCACCATGGAATATAACCCACACCAGAGACTCGGCTGAAGCTAGCAGCCAAAACCTAGCAGCCAAAACTATGGTGTGGAAGCTAGCAGCCAAAACTTGCAAGCCACTTTCCTCCTATGTTTTGAAGTCAAGTGGACATCAATCTAACATACAAGGTTCTTTATACATGTATCAACACAAACACATCATTTACTAATTAATTTATTTGCATAAATTATCTCCATTCTAATTAGCACCTGGTATCCCAGCTAGCCTATGGCTATAAAGCACAATGCATTGTCTGCTGGAATGAAAGAAACAGTGTGCACCCATTACACCTAGCATGTTTACACTTATACATCCATACTAACAAACTACACTTCTCTCATTTCTTAATTAATTCTTTGCATAAATTATCTCTGTTTTAATTATCACCCATATGCTAACCTATGGCCATACAGCATAATATAGTGTCTGCTTGAATAAAAGAAAGAGTGTGCATCCATTTCACCTAGCATGTCTTACACATATACATCTATACTAACAAACTACACTTGTCTCATTTCTTAATTAATTTCTTTGCATAAATTATCTCTGCTTTAATTATCACCTATAGCCAATGGCCACAATAATATAGTGTCTGCATGAATGAAAGAAAGAGTGTGCATCCATTACACCTACCATGTCTTACTCATATACATCCATACTAACAAACTACACTTGTCTCATTTCTTAATGAATTTCTTTGCATAAATTATCTCTGTTTTAATTATCACCTATAGCCAATGGCCACAAGAATATAGTGTCTGCATGAATGAAAGAAAGAGTGTGCACCCATTACACCTACCATGTCTTACTCATATACAACCATACTAACAAACTACACTTGTCTTATTTCTTAATTAATTTCTTTGCATAAATTATCTCTGCTTTAATTATCACCTACATGCTAGCCTATGGCCATACAGCAGAATATAGTGTCTGCATGAATGAAAGAAAGAGTGTGCATCCATTACACCTAGCATGTCTTACACTTATACATCCATACTAACAAACTACACTTGTCTCATTTCTTAATTAATTTCTTTGCATAAATTATCTCAGCTTTAATTATCACCCATATGCTAACCTATGGCCATAGAGCAGAATATAGTGTCTGCCTGAATAGAAGAAAGAGTGTGCATCCATTTCACCTAGCATGTCTTACTCATATACATCCATACTAACAAACTACACTTGTCTTATTTCTTAATTAACTTTTTTCCATAAATTATCTCTGCTTTAATTATCACCTATATGCTAGCCTATGGCCATACAGAAGAGTATAGTGTCTGCCTGAATGAAAGAAAGAGTGTGCATCCATTTCACCTAGCATGTCTTACACATATACATCCATACTAACAAACTACACTTGTCTTATTTCTTAATGAATTTCTTTGCATATATTATCTCAGCTTTAATTATCACCTATATGCTAGCCTATGGCCATTATGCATTGTCTCCTGGAGTCAAAGAAAGAGTGTGCACCCATTTCACCTAGCATGTCTTACACATATACATCCATACTAACAAACTACACTTGTCTCATTTCTTAATGAATTTCTTTGCATAAATTATCTCTGTTTTAATTATCACCTATAGCCAATGGCCACAAGAATATAGTGTCTGCATGAATGAAAGAAAGAGTGTGCACCCATTACACCTACCATGTCTTACTCATATACAACCATACTAACAAACTACACTTGTCTTATTTCTTAATTAATTTCTTTGCATAAATTATCTCTGCTTTAATTATCACCTATAGCCAATGGCCACAATAATATAGTGTCTGCATGAAATGAAAGAAAGAGTGTGCATCCATTACACCTACCATGTCTTACTCATATACATCCATACTAACAAACTACACTTGTCTCATTTCTTAATTAATTTCTTTGCATAAATTATCTCTGTTTTAATTATCACCTATAGCCAATGGCCACAATAATATAGTGTCTGCATGAATGAAAGAAAGAGTGTGCATCCATTACACCTACCATGTCTTACTCATATACATCCATACTAACAAACTACACTTGTCTCATTTCTTAATGAATTTCTTTGCATAAATTATCTCTGCTTTAATTATCACCTACATGCTAGCCTATGGCCATACAGCAGAATATAGTGTCTGCATGAATGAAAGAAAGAGTGTGCATCCATTACACCTAGCATGTCTTACACTTATACATCCATACTAACAAACTACACTTGTCTCATTTCTTAATTAATTTCTTTGCATAAATTATCTCAGCTTTAATTATCACCCATATGCTAACCTATGGCCATAGAGCAGAATATAGTGTCTGCTTGAATAAAAGAAAGAGTGTGCATCCATTTCACCTAGCATGTCTTACTCATATACATCCATACTAACAAACTACACTTGTCTTATTTCTTAATTAACTTCTTTGCATAAATTATCTCTGCTTTAATTATCACCTATATGCTAGCCTATGGCCATACAGAAGAGTATAGTGTCTGCCTGAATGAAAGAAAGAGTATGCGTCCATTTCACCTAGCATGTCTTACACATATACATCCATACTAACAAACTACACTTGTCTTATTTCTTAATTAATTTCTTTGCAAATATTATCTCAGCTTTAATTATCACCTATATGCTAGCCTATGGCCATTATGCATTGTCTCCTGGAGTCAAAGAAAGAGTGTGAGTCCATTTCACCTAGCATGTCTTACACATATACATCCATACTAACAAACTACACTTGTCTTATTTCTTAATTAATTTCTTTGCATAAATTATCTCTGCTTTAATTATCACCTACATGCTAGCCTATGGCCATACAGGGGAATATAGTGTCTGCCTGAATGAAAGAAAGAGTGTGCATCCATTTCACCTAGCATGTCTTACACATATACATCCATACTTACAAACTACACTTGTCTCATTTCTTAATTAATTTCTTTGCATAAATTATCTCTGTTTTAATTATCACCTATAGCAAATGGCCACATGAATATAGTGTCTGCATGAATGAAAGAAAGAGTGTGCATCCATTACACCTACCATGTCTTACTCATATACATCCATACTAACAAACTACACTTGTCTCATTTCTTAATGAATTTCTTTGCATAAATTATCTCTGCTTTATTATCACCTACATGCTAGCCTATGGCCATACAGGGGAATATAGTGTCTGCCTGAATGAAAGAAAGAGTGTGCATCCATTTCACCTAGCATGTCTTACACATATACATCCATACTTACAAACTACACTTGTCTCATTTCTTAATTAATTTCTTTGCATAAATTATCTCTGTTTTAATTATCACCTTTAGCAAATGGCCACATGAATATAGTGTCTGCATGAATGAAAGAAAGAGTGTGCACCCATAACACCTAGCGCATGTCTTACTCATATACAACCATACTAACAAACTACACTTGTCTTATTTATTAATTAATTTCTTTGCATAAATTATCTCTGCTTTAATTATCACCTACATGCTAGCCTATGGCCATACAGCAGAATATAGTGTCTGCATGAATGAAAGAAAGAGTGTGCATCCATTACACCTAGCATGTCTTACACATATACATCCATACTAACAAACTACACTTGTCTCATTTCTTAATTAATTTCTTTGCATAAATTATCTCAGCTTTAATTATCACCCATATGCTAACCTATGGCCATACAGCATAATATAGTGTCTGCTTGAATAAAAGAAAGAGTGTGCATCCATTTCACCTAGCATGTCTTACTCATATACATCCATACTAACAAACTACACTTGTCTTATTTCTTAATTAATTTCTTTGCATAAATTATCTCTGCTTTAATTATCACCTACATGCTAGCCTATGGCCATACAGGGGAATATAGTGTCTGCCTGAATGAAAGAAAGAGTGTGCATCCATTTCACCTAGCATGTCTTACACATATACATCCATACTTACAAACTACACTTGTCTCATTTCTTAATTAATTTCTTTGCATAAATTATCTCTGTTTTAATTATCACCTATAGCAAATGGCCACATGAATATAGTGTCTGCCTGAATGAAAGAAAGAGTGTGCACCCATTACACCTAGCATGTGTTACACATATACATCCATACTAACAAACTACACTTGTCTCATTTCTTAATTAATTTCTTTGCATAAATTATCTCCAATTAATCAACATATATATGCCAAACCATGGCTATATACAGCACAATGCATTGTCTCCTGGAGTCAAAGAAAGAGTGTGCATCCATTTCACCTAGCATGTCTTACACATATACATCCATACTAACAAACTACACTTGTCTTATTTCTTAATTAATTTCTTTGCATAAATTATCTCAGCTTTAATTATCACCTATATGCTAGCCTATGGCCATTATGCATTGTCTCCTGGAGTCAAAGAAAGAGTGTGCACCCATTTCACCTAGCATGTCTTACACATATACATCCATACTAACAAACTACACTTGTCTTATTTCTTAATTAATTTCTTTGCATAAATTATCTCTGCTTTAATTATCACCTACATGCTAGCCTATGGCCGTACAGAGGAATATAGTGTCTGCCTGAATGAAAGAAAGAGTGTGCATCCATTACACCTACCATGTCTTACTCATATACATCCATACTAACAAACTACACTTGTCTCATTTCTTAATGAATTTCTTTGCATAAATTATCTCTGTTTTAATTATCACCTATAGCCAATGGCCACAATAATATAGTGTCTGCATGAATGAAAGAAAGAGCGTGCATCCATTACACCTACCATGTCTTACTCATATACATCCATACTAACAAACTACACTTGTCTCATTTCTTAATGGATTTCTTTGCATAAATTATCTCTGCTTTAATTATCACCTACATGCTAGCCTATGGCCATACAGCAGAATATAGTGTCTGCATGAATGAAAGAAAGAGTGTGCATCCATTACACCTAGCATGTCTTACACTTATACATCCATACTAACAAACTACACTTGTCTCATTTCTTTATTAATTTCTTTGCATAAATTATCTCAGCTTTATTATCACCCATATGCTAGCTAGCCTATGGCCATACAGCAGAATATAGTGTCTGCATGAATGAAAGAAAGAGTGTGCATCCAGTTCACCTAGCATGTCTTACTCATATACATCCATACTAACAAACTACACTTGTCTCATTTCTTAATTAATTTCTTTGCATAAATTATCTCAGCTTTAATTATCACCCATATGCTAGCCTATGGCCATTATGCATTGTCTCCTGGAGTCAAAGAAAGAGTGTGCATCCATTTCACCTAGCATGTCTTACACATATACATCCATACTAACAAACTACACTTGTCTTATTTCTTAATTAATTTCTTTGCATTAATTATCTCTGCTTTAATTATCACCTACATGCTAGCCTATGGCCGTACAGAGGAATATAGTGTCTGCCTGAATGAAAGAAAGAGTGTGCATCCATTTCACCTAGCATGTCTTACACATATACATCCATACTTACAAACTACACTTGTCTCATTTCACAGTTAATATCTTTGCATAAATTATCTCAATTCTATTAGACTCCTTATGCTAGCCTTATATATATGGCTATACAGCAAAGTGCAATGCCTGCTGGAATGAAAGAAAGAGTGTGCACCCATTTCACCTAGCATGTCTTACACATATACATCCATACTAACAAACTTCACTTGTCTCATTTCACAGTTAATATCTTTGCATAAATTATCTCCATTTTAATTAGCATCTATATGCTAGCCTATGGCTATACAGCACAATGCATTGCCTGCTGTAATGAAAGAAAGAGTGTGCACCCATGTCACCTACCATGTCTTACACATATCCATCCATACTAGCAAACTACACTTGTCTCATTTCTTAATTAATTTCTTTGCATAAATTATCTCTATTATAATGGGCATGTGCATGGTGGCTAATTGCTGTAGAAGTGAATGCATGGTCTGCTGGAACAAAAGAAAGAGTGTGCATCCATTTCACCTGCCCTGTTTTCTGCACGTACATCAATACTTACAGACTTCATATACCTCAACTCTTTAATTATTTCTTTTGCATAAATTATCTTTATTGTAATTAGCATCTGTATACTGGCTTGAAACAGAATGCACGGTCTGCTGGAATGAAAGAAAGAATGTGCATCCATTTCACCTACCCAGTCTTATACATACACATCTATACTAACAGACTACTCTTCTTCCATTTCTTAAATAATTTCTTTGCATAAATTATCTCAATTATAATTGGGACGTATATGCTAGTTTATGGCTGTAGAACAGAGTGCATAGTCTGCTGTGAAGTTTGTTAGTATAGATCTAAAGACACAGGACAGGCTAGGTGAAAAGGATGCACACTCTATCTTTCTAGCAGACACTGCATACTATGTATAGCCATAGGCTAGCGATTATGTGGTAATTAAATGGAGATAATTTATGCAAAGAAATTAATTAAGAAATGCGAGAAGCCTTATTTGTTAGTATGGATGCAAGACATTGGTAGGTGAAATGGATGCACACTCTTTCTTTGAATCCAGGAGACAATGCATTCTGGTCTATGGCCATAGGCTAGCATATATATAGGTGATAATTAAAGCTGAGATAATTTATGCAAAGAAATTAATTAAGAAATGAGACAAGTATAGTTTGTTAGTATGGATGTATATGAGTAAGACATGCTAGGTGTAATGGATGCACACTCTTTCATTCATTCAGGCAGACACTATATTCTGCTGTATGGCCATAGGTTAGCATATATATGTTAATTAATTGGAGATAATTTATGCAAAGAAATTAATTAAGAAATGAGAGCAGTAAAGTTTGTTAGTATGGATGTATATGAGTAAGACATGCTAGGTGAAATGGATGCACACTCTTTCTTTCATTCCAGTAGGCAATGCATTGTGCTGTATAGCCATAGGTTGGCATATATTTATGTTAATTAATTGGAGATAATTTATGCAAAGAAATTAATTTAGAAATGAGAGCAGTAAAGTTTGTTAGTATGGATGTATATGTGTAAGACATGCTAGGTGAAATGGGTGCACACTCTTTCTTTCATTCCAGCAGACAATGCATTGTGCTGTATAGCCATAGGTTGGCATATATATGTTAATTAATTGGAGATAATTTATGCAAAGAAATTAATTAAGAAATGAGAGCAGTAAAGTGTGTTAGTATGGATGTATATGTGTAAGAAATGCTAGGTGAAATGGATGCACACTCTTTCTTTCATTCCAGTAGGCAATGCATTTGCTGTATAGCCATAGGTTGGCATATATTATGTTAATTAATTGGAGATAATTTATGCAAAGAAATTAATTTAGAAATGAGAGCAGTAAAGTTTGTTAGTATGGATGTATATGTGTAAGACATGCTAGGTGAAATGGGTGCACACTCTTTCTTTCATTCCAGCAGACAATGCATTGTGCTGTATAGCCATAGGTTGGCATATATATGTTAATTAATTGGAGATAATTTATGCAAAGAAATTAATTAAGAAATGAGAGCAGTAAAGTGTGTTAGTATGGATGTATATGTGTAAGAAATGCTAGGTGAAATGGATGCACACTCTTTCTTTCATTCCAGTAGGCAATGCATTGTGCTGTATAGCCATAGGTTGGCATATATTTATGTTAATTAATTGGAGATAATTTATGCAAAGAAATTAATTAGAAATGAGAGCAGTAAAGTTTGTTAGTATGGATGTATATGAGTAAGGACATGCTAGGTGAAATGGATGCACACTCTTTCTTCTATTCAGACAGACACTATATTCTGCTCTATGGCCATAGGTTAGCACATAGGTGATAATTAAAGCTGAGATAATTTATGCAAAGAAATTAATTAAGAAATGAGACAAGTGTATTTTGTTAGTATGGATGTATATGAGTAAGACATGCTAGGTGAAATGGATGCACACTCTTTCTTCTATTCAGGCAGACACTATATTCTGCTCTATGGCCATAGGTTAGCATATAGGTGATAATTAAAGCTGAGATAATTTATGCAAAGAAATTAATTAAGAAATGAGAGCTGTAAAGTTTGTTAGTATGGATGTATATGAGTAAAACATGCTAGGTGAAATGGATGCACACTCTTTCTTTTATTCAGGCAGACACTATATTCTGCTCTATGGCCATAGGCTAGCATATAGGTGATAATTAAAGCTGAGATAATTTATGCAAAGAAATTAATTAAGAAATGAGAGCAGTGAATTTTGTTAGTATGGATGTATATGAGTAAGACATGCTAGGTGAAATGGATGCACACTCTTTCTTTTATTCAGGCAGACACTATATTCTGCTCTATGGCCATAGGTTAGCATATATATGTTAATTAATTGGAGATAATTTATGCAAAGAAATTAATTAAGAAATGAGAGCAGTGAAGTTTGTTAGTATGGATGTATATGAGTAAGACATGCTAGGTGAAATGGATGCACACTCTTTCTTTTATTCAGGCAGACACTATATTCTGCTCTATGGCCATAGGTTAGCATATAGGTGATAATTAAAGCTGAGATAATTTATGCAAGTAATTAATTAAGAAATGAGACAAGTGTAATTTGTTAGAATGGGTGTATTTGTGTAAGACATGCTAGATGAAATGGATGCACACTCTTTCTTTAATTCAAGCAGACCATGCAGACACTATATTCTGCTGTATGGCCATAGGCTAGCATATAGGTAATAATTAAAGGAGAGATAATTTATGCAAAGAAATTAATTAAGAAATAAGACAAGTGTGGTTTGTTAATTTGGATGTATATGTGTAAGACATGCTAGGTGTAATGGGTGCACACTCTTTCTTTCATTGACACAGACACTTATTATATATTCTTGTGGCCATTGGCTATAGGTGATAATTAAAACAGAGACAATTTATGCAAAGAAATTAATAAGAAATGAGACAAGTGTAGTTTGTTAGAATGGGTGTATATGTGTAAGACATGCTAGATGAAATGGATGCACACTCTTTCTTTTATTCAAGCAGACAATGCATTGTGCTTTATAGCTATAGGCTAGCATATAGATGCTAATTAGAATGGAGATAATTTATGCAAAGAAATTAATTAAGAAATGAGACAAGTGTAGTTTGTTAGTATGGATGTATATGTGTAAGACATGCTAGGTGTAATGGGTGCACACTCTTTCTTTCATTCCAGCAGACAATGCATTGTGCTTTATAGCCATAGGCTAGCTGGGATACCAGGTGCTAATTAGAATTGAGATAATTTATGCAAAGAAATTAATTAGTAAATGATGTGTTTGTGTTGATACATGTATAAAGAACCTTGTATGTTAGAATGATGTCCACTTGACTTCAAAACATAGGAGGAAAGTGGCTTGCAAGTTTTGGCTGCTAGCTTCCACACCATAGTTTTGGCTGCTAGGTTTTGGCTGCTAGCTTCAGCCGAGTTCACCACAGTCCTTTGGTCGAGGGACTGTGCCCACACATTGTTCCCATGTACACGTGTGGCTTTGAAGTGCTCAGACCGAAGCTTCCTTCTATTTACATAAGTTACATATCCTGCCACTGTCTTTGGGATTCATAACTATGGCATTATACTATAATGTTTTCATTTAAATTTTTCTAACACTTAACAGGTAAACATTGATTGTAATGACACGGACCATCCATGGATGCTTTCTGTGAAATTTGCATGAAGAATTTCCCTACCCACAGACATCTAGTCAGACATCTAATCTTTTAAGTGTCACTCATCAGAGGCAACTGGAATTGACTGCATTGGATGATGTACCGTCACCTACCAGCTCTAATACTCTTTCCCAGAAGTCATTATCTCCAGATATTTGCACCGATTGCGAGATTTATTCTAGCAGTGTGATAAATCCGGTAAGATGATTGTGGTACAGTAATATTTTCCACGTTAGAAGATATCAATCCACTTAAAGATAAATTATTTTGTCTCGCATTTTAATTTCATGAAGTAAACCTGCATAGTAAATAGCATACCTCACATGACTCATCAAAAAACACCTCATCAGTCATTTTCTTAGTTGGCCTGGACACATTATTTTATTTTTATTACTGAACTCTGTTTATTTGTAAGTTTTGAAATCAATTCCTGCAGTGCATTCTGTTTGGTTAGGCATGTCCCACTGTGCCTGTCAAACCCCAAACTTGAACACATTTCTTTCTGTTCATTGCATGCTCAAAGGGGATGGTGGCAGTGTCAGTGCAGTGCTAGACTCTTACGTCACTTCGGCTATAATCAATGGTTTTCAAATTTACCAAAATTATACATGTAGAAAATACAAATATACTATTTTATTTTAGGGGCAGTTGATTGTCTTAATTGGGCAATTTTTTCTTCTAAAAATCACTTTTCATAGTAATTATATTGATATGTTGCAATGAGGATATTTATTACTGTATTAGACCTGAAAATTTTGATAAGTAGGTTGGAGAAAAAAAATGGACCAAAAATCACAAAAATTGCCCCCAAATGAAATGCATGTAACTGCAAACATTTGTCTTAATTTCAACATATTAGAAAGGTAACACACATTTCTGTCAATGTTGATTCAGAAATTTCAATTTTCAAATTTACATGTCGTACATATCTTTTAAAATAACCGTTTAATGACATGATTTAGATATGATCAAATTATCATGTAATCTAAAAGAAATTTTGTATAGAACAAGCCAATCAAGAATGCTATTATTTCAACTATTTTTCATACAGTTGTTACCTCGTTTTGATTAGGTACAATGTATATGGGAGCTGACAATGACATCATATTGTCACTATTTTTACTAAATTTGATAGATTTGTACGGAAGTGCAAGGATGTGAGGTCATGAAAATGGCTAATTCCAATCTTTATTTCCCATTCTAACTGGAAAGGCTTTTTTGGGACCCATTTTTTTCTCAGAATTGGATTCAATTTTCAAACATTTTAGTCATGCTGTTTGCTTCGATTTTTCTGGATAGCTTTCTTAGGTATCATGACAAATTTATGATAGCAGGCATGAATTTTAACTTTGACAATAGTAAATATAGTTTTTTATATTTTTTTCAGAATTTCATGCAGTACACTACATCATTAGTTTGTTATGAATTTCATGATACTTTAAATTGTAAATACTAGAAATTTACCAAAAAGTGCACTCCATAGTTATCATGATTTGATAAGGGGCTTAAATGTTGAAATAATAATGAAAAAATGTAGTGTCCAGACGTACTAGTTTTCCACATTCGCTCCCAACTACCCATCTAGCCAAGATCACTTGGTTTGCCACTCAGTGTTCTCCCTAGGATCAAGGGCAAGCATGTCGGAAATTTGCATAAAATTTACATAATTAATATGCATACATTAACATATATTTAAATACATACACACATAAAAACAGTCACTGCAAATTGTAGTCATTTAATATGCCTTTTATTCACTTACACACTGCTGCATGAACATACATATCAGGGGCACCATGAACTGAAATTAATTCATACAACAGTCCAACTTCAGTTGTAAAAATTCAACTCGTACTCTCCTTGCATGGAGAAACATTTGCGATGAAACATTGCGTCACTTGTTTACGAAATTATACAGAGCAACGAAGCCACACAATCAGGGCTGTGTACCCCAGCGAGTTTTTGAGCACATATAACACATTACAGTCACGGTCCCCATGAATAGAGGAACTGTTACGGTTTACCATAACAGAAAATTCAGACGTATTTACACGGATGATCGTCACCAAAATCATGAAACACCTGTCGTTTTAATAACTTGCCTCCTTAGCGAACCTGAAACGAGACCTGAACTTGAAAACAGCGCGAAACGCTCAAAGCCCACACATCGACCGCCATCTTGGAAATCGCCCGACCTGTTTACGTCACATGGCACAGTAGACATCATTTCGCGACCAAAAAGTTAATCCAAACTCATATTTTTAAAAACTTTGCGCGAAATAAAAAAAAAGACGACAAGAATGCAAAAGAACGATTGCCGAATTAGCCAAAAAACTTGTAAAATGACAGTGACCCCAACATCGCGAAACTAGGTCAAGTCAGCGTAGCGTAATATGACGTACACGTAACGTTGCAGCCCACGAACTCTACCGTTTGCTTGCTCTGATACTTTCACCGTTTGTCTCAACAACAAGAACAGAAAAATAATTAAATACAAATTTACATTCGCAATGCTGCCATGGAGATTTCATGTAACAAACCGTCATCAGATATAGACGCCTTACAAACCTTTTTTGAGGGTCGCTATTTTGTCCGATAGCTTTGACCACCAGCATTTTCACGGCGTCTACGTCACTGTAAATTCTCCCACGATAAACGGCCATTAACACGGCGCTCAACCAACATGATCAAAGTCACGGCCACAACCGATGTGCTGCTCGTCGGTGTTTTTCAACACCTATGTACGTGTCAATTGATTAATGTAAACCCGTCAATCGACATGAAAAAGTCTATTCAGACTAAAAACAATGTTGATAAGGCTAGTTTTGGCAGATGTCCCATGCCAATGAATACACTGAGCTGTCAAGTGGGGCTGTCAATCAAGGGTGTCGGGAAAAATCTGAAGCGTCACGGCATTGTAGCAAGCGTCACGGCGATCAAGGCAAGCGTCACGGAGACGTGATGCTTGAAGGGCCTAGGGAGAACACTGCCACTGATATCATGCTGAGATTATGCAACTGTTTTAATAAACCAGGCAATCATATATAATCATACTGCTAATAAACATAAGATCATATTCTTTGACTGCAGACTTCCATGCTATATCAGTTGCAAAGTCTCCTCCGTAGCCGGGATATCTCTGGTATCACAGATGCTTCCAGTGTTGCATAGATAGTAAGTCTGAGGCCAAAGGCTGAGGGTGCACTCTGACACTGAAGGTGGAACCTCGGTTTGTAGTACTAGTAGGAAGGTCAGACTCGAAAATCGCAGATGCTTCGAAAACCAACAAAAAAAAACATCCACCCACCCAAAAAAGACAGGCTGTTGGAAATATCATTGATACCTCAAATCTTTACTTTGGTTGCTACATTTAATTTGTAAATGCCTCAACTGAGCGATAATTCACTGACATCAGATTCTCTGCATTCATGTTGTCAATCTGCTGTGGTTGTCAAGCGTTGATGCCCAAAGGATTGTTTGTGTAGAGGGAAAAAATATTGTAACTGATAAAATTTAATGATGTTGATCAATATTGTTCAAAATATTAAACAAAATTTGCCCCTTTCTCGTGTATTATGAGATTGACAGTTTGTACTTTGTTAACTGTTAACATCAACATTTGCTTGTACATATATGTAGAAATTGATGGCTGAGTAATTTGTTTCACTTGTTTTTAATTCCGTGAGTTTACAAATGACAAATAATCTCAGAATGATCTTATCTTCTGCTAGACTCCTCAAGAGGATGACTATGTTGAAGAGAGAGACGTAAACCAAGAAGGATGCTCAAGAGATCAATGTGGTTAGTGTGATTTTGTGGTTTATGGTATATAACAAATACTCCAGTACATTTGTGAAAGTAATGTTACAAATTATGATGTACACTCCATCATCATGTACATCAGCATACTGATTTGACTCAAACCATGGTGGTGAAAGGGTTATTTGCCACTCTTGTGAAAGGATGGCTGCTGAACTCACTGCCAGCACATTGTGCACACTGTTCCAGTGTATGCTACCAACTGCTCCGATATTTCTATCACACATACATGCATTTTTTAACAGCATACAAAGACATTAGTTAATACAAATTTATACATAAATTTGCAAACTTTTTCCAATATTTTATTTTAATCCATTATCCAATGGGAGTATAGCCCAATCACAGGGTGAGATATCCACCACTCCTGGGTTAAGGTTTGGTAGGTTAAAGCTCCATGAGCTGCAACTTTTGGGATATTTTTCATGAAATGTATTTTCAAAATAACATTAGCCTATACAGATGTACTCACTGAATGATGATAATGCGAGTATTATTAGCCACTAAATGTGACTGCAAATGTAAGTTTTAACTTTATAAATAATAAAACAGTGGTGCTGGACCCAAATATGGCCACCACCAAAATGATAAACAAATAAGATGAAAACAGTGCATTTACCTTTGATTCTCTTATCCCATCCCCTATAACACATGGAACTTAATATATACTTCTGAAACATTTCGTTTTCTATTTTCATTGCATATTTCACATTTTTTTAAATGGTGGGAAATTTCAAATGTACCGATATTTCCTTTTTAGCGTTTTGTCTCAAATAAGTGTTAACTTGATATAATATCATGCTATATAGGTATAATATCATGTAATAAGTGGAGTCAAAAGCATACCCTAAATTATTATAGATATTTGAAGCTTCACAAATTTTATCGACTTACAGCTCATGGGGCTTTAAAATTAGGGTTAGTTGGGTTATTGGAACCACATAATTTTTTTGGTTTTTATTACTGCCAGAGTGTTTTTGCACTTGTATTTGTGGTGACAGATACCACATTCACATTTATAATTTGGGAATGTTTAAGTGGTAATGGTTGTGTTCTTTCAATTCCAAGGTTAACTAAGCCAACTTGTTGGCAAAATGAAATGTTTTATGATTAGTACTGACAGAATTATTCTTTAATTAAATTGTAAGCTTGTCTGATTTTAGGCACGGTTACTCTAACAAACGTTTTGTAGAGTAACCGTGTTTTGGGTTATCTGCTACAGCCTTTCACTCTACATTTGAAAGCGACATGTTTGAACTGATACATTCAAGACAGTTATTGTTAGAATTTTTGTACACATTGTAGGGTGAAAGTTTACAGAAGTATGTGTGGTACTTATTGAAAAAGAGAGACCCATCTGTTCCACCAAGGTATAAGATAAAAAATATTATTGATAGTTTACCAGGCTTTGAGAAACCTTACAAGGTAATGATATTAAAGGGACAAAGTCACCCATTTTTGACATAATTTTGGTTATTTTAGTTTCTTTTGAAATATTTGTAGCGTTCTTCTCACTGAAGTTGGCTCAATCTCTGGTAAAAACAGCTCAACTCACACCCTGTACATGAACATAATGCATGAATATTGCCATCATTTAATTTTTGGTATGTACCAAAAAATGTATTGTAGAAGAATTCATGTATTATTATCATGTGCAGGGTGAGAGTTGACTTGTCACATCTGGTGATGGGGCAAATTTTCGTCATTACAGTAGAATGAGAAACAAAAAATCAAAATTAAAGCTGCAAGCAGCGTTGTAGGGGCCGAGCAGCTCGCATAGTTGATGAGAAACATAATGCGTCACCTTGAGATCTGCAATTATACCAAACATGAAGGTTTTTGTACTAATTGTTACTCACGTTTAGGTATATACGTATATTTGAGGTCAAAGGGTATAGCACTGTTGGTTACTGAATTATGGACAAATATGTATATTTGAGGTCAAAGGTCATTGAGGTCACGTGATATTTTGTCAAAAAAATTTTTATCCCATACTTATCCCCATATACCAAAAATTAGACCTCTAGCTCTATTGGCTTGCCCAGAATTAGATATGTGCATATTTAATGAGGTACCGGATATGGCACCATAAGGTCTCCCATCATACCAAATATGAAGGATGTAGCACTTGTGGTTCCTGAGTTATGGACGTATATGTATATTTGAGGTCAAAGGTCATGGAGGTCACGTGACATTTTGTTAAAAAAATTGTATCCCATACTTATCCCCATATACCAAAAATCAGACCTCTAGCTGTGTTGCTTTGCCCAAAATTAGATATGTGCATATTTAATGAGGTACCGGATATGGCATCATAAGGTCTCCCATCATGCCAAATATGAATGATGTAGCTCTTGTGGTTACTGAGTTACGAACATATATGTATATTTGAGGTCAAAGGTCATCGAAGTCATGTGACATTTTGTTTAAAAAATTGTTTTCCGTAGTTATCCCTATATACCATAAATCAGACCTCTGGCTCTATTGGATTGCCCAGAATTAGATATGACTCTTACATAGGCCAGAATAAGCCATTGGTATAGCTTAACTGCAGAGGTATAGGGGAGGTCAAAGGTCATTGAAAAATCAGAAAAATAATACTTTAAAAATCTTCTTCTCATAAACGGCAAGGTGAAAATTCTTGAAATTTGGTATGTAGCATCTAGGTAGTATGGCCTATAAAGTTTAATTACTGTCAACTTAGCTTTACTACACTCTTTCTAACCTCACTATTCTTACACTACTGTTATACCTAATAACCACAAAATTTCAAGAGATGCATACATGATTGTCACTTAACAAACCTTTTACAAATATGTCTTCTGCTTTTTTCTCCGTATACATAAAAATGGTCTTAAAATCACAATGTGAAAAACAGTCTTTCAGCTATATGTTGCACATTGACTTTGGAGAATTATGTTTTGTAAGTGTTCAGAGAAAGTTTCACATGGTTTATATTTGTTAGTTCAAGAGATTATCCGAATATATTTTCATAAAGAAGTGGATTGCCTAAACAGGTATATGCCAAGTTGTGGTTTCAGGTCAAGGCAAACCTGAAACAATGATTTATGCATGCACCACAGTTCAATAATTTGAAGTGTGTCAATACTGTGGTTAGCTAGGGAACTGTTGTTGTATACTGCTTGTGTATTGTCTGTAGCTTTCATCTTTCATTATGTTCATTTTTAGCTACTATAGACTATAGTCTATAGAAGCTATTGGGATGGGTATCCGTCCGGCGTCCGTTGTCAGTCTGTATGTATGTATGTATGTATGTCCGTTTGTGAGGCGTCCGTCCACTCGAATATCTTGATTTGATATTTGTTGTGTAGATGAAAAATATGATTTTGAGAAACAATTTTTTTTTATTTTTTGATATTCTTGAAAATATGCAAATTAGCGCCAAAAAAGGCGTTTTTGGTAAAAAATCTTCTTCACAACTGCTGGTCAGACAGCTTTGTTATTTGGTATACAGGTCCCTAGGGATAACCCAACTTAGATTTGTTCAAATTGTGATGAAATATGCAAATCTGTATTTTTAAGGAATTTTTTTGTCTTTTTTGGTCAAAACTTTATTTTATCAAACCGCTCGTCTGACAGCTTTGATATTTGGTATGCAGGTTCCTACAGATGAACTAAATATGATATATTGAATATATGACGAAATCTGCAATTTTGTATTTTTGGTGCAATTTTTGCCATTTTTGGTCAAAAATGTGTTTCTCAAAAACTACTTGTCTGATGTCTTTGATATTTGGTATACAGGTTCCTAGGGGTTGTCTCAGTATGATATATTGAAATTTGATGAAATCTTCAATTTTTGTATTTTTGGGTCAATTTTTGCCATTTTTGGTCAAAATATTTGTTTCTCAAAAGTTACTCATCTGATAGCTTTGATATTTGGTATACAGGTTCCTAGGCTTTATCTTAATGTAATATATTGAAATTATGATGAAATCATCAATGTTGTATTTTTTGCAGCTAATTTTGCCATTTCTGGTCAGGCCATCCTGAAATGAGCTATCAAAGATATCCACATTCTTCATTTGAACTGGTTGGTTACCGCTCCAGCATAAGTTCAAGTGTGGATTCTAAGTATCAACAACCTTGATATGAACCATTGACTAAAAAACATTTGCTTGTTACACTCACCACACTTGTACTTAGTATTTGGAGTGTACACCTATCTACAATACAATGATAAAAAGTTTGGACTCTGTAGGTCAACAGTGCATCTTTAATGTATGAGACTAAATAAGCTTACCCCTCAAGTATGTATAGGCCAAAAACAATATTTAATTTTGAATTATGTAGTGCAGGGAAGGACATACAATATGGTGAAAAGCAAACTAAATATAAAAACTGAATATACAATTATATGGAAATGTTGTTTTACAGTCATGAGTATCTGGTGTGTGCCGAGAGACAAATATTAAAATTGGACAGTATCATCCTGACCACAGTTTGTCTGACTGGTTGTTTCCTTCTGATTTTCTGACACAGTGATAGGTACAAAATATTATGCTATTCACGATAGTTATACAACATAGCTTGCATTTTGTTCACAGTAGAACTGAGTTTTACATGTAAGATAACTTTCTCGTAAACTGTAAATTCTGGCTTCTAGCAGCTCAAACGTCGCAATACTACATTTTTTGATATGATATGGAGACACATGCAGTGACAGTCGATATATTCATAGTATGAGAGTCTACTGTACATTAAAGCATAGTGATGTTGACAACTACATGCATGCCAGTGCACGATTTCAAAGTAGCCAGGAGGAAATTCTAATGGTCTTTAGTGGAATATAGGTATTAAACGACAGTGAAACAAACAACATTAGTTATCGTGACCTTGCTAAACTGTAATCTCGGATCATGTATGATCTGATGATCATGCCAAATTACCATGTCGGATTTAGGGACTGGTCAGTTTCTTCGGCCTGGGGGGGGGGGCCGGTGGATTATTTTTTGCCAACGTCAAAAAGTGGCTGACCCCCCCTATTCCAAATTTCGAAAACAGGGTGACCCCCCCCCCCTGGCGCGCGACATAGGTAAAACAAAAAGGTGGACATAAATTTATATATATATATATATATATATATATATATATATATATATATATATATATATATATTTTACATTTTACATATATTTATATTTTAAATAGTCATGCTATATTTTAATGAAATTGTTGACATGTCAGTTGTAAGATAGGAATTTCAAAGTGTCAATTTTAAAGTTTGAATACAGTACATTTTGAATGAGCTGTATTTTGAATGAGCTGTGAATGTATCTCACACTTTCTATGCTTAACCAGATGTCCTGAACTGTTGTACAGAAATGGATGTCAATCATTAATATCAAAGAGGAAAAAGCAGTGAATCAAAGACTTTGATGGGTGTTAAGACTTGCCAACCATCCAATTAAATCTCCTGAGGAGCCAAAGAGAGCTTTTTTAGCCAAATCTGATGTGTACAGTGTCTGAGAGGACCTTTTCTTGTAACATTGAAACCATAGAAGCACAGCTAATAATGACAAAAACTGCCTTTTTTAACTGTTATTTTGTTCATAAAAAAAGCATCTTTCTACAGAAAACCTGTGACAAAAAGGAAAATAATTGCATTAATGAGAAGGAAAGATATCTTGTCATTTTTCTATCTCTAAAATAAGTCACTGTATCAAATATATATTGTGAAATATTTGTGCATGTTGCTTTCTCATACTGAATTCTCATAGAGAGAACAGAAAAGTATCAGGATTTTGTCATCCTTTTCATATGAAATGCAGACTTCATAACGGTACACTTTCACTTAGCAAACATCAAGATATCTCTGATTTATTGAAGTATGGCGCCCGAAGGGCGCGTCGAAAAATATGAAACATCCTGATATCTCTGATATATATGCCTTGTATATTAAAGTCATGCACCTGAAGGGCATGCTGAAAAATGTCTGATATATTAAAGTAATGAGCTTGTAGAGCACACTGAAAAATATGGAACGTACAGATATCTCTGATGTATGTATGCTTGACATGTTAAAGTGGGGCGAGCTGAAAATATGACTGATTTTTAAAGTTACGCGCCCGAAGGGCGCGCCGAAAAATACAACGAATGATGAAATTTGTGGCTGACACTAGCATTTTAGGCAATGATGAGCCTGTGTCAAAATTCAAAAACACACTGACCCCCCTATTGGGCATTTCAAAACATGGTGACCCCCCCTATCACCAAAGTCAAAAACAGGGTGACCCCCCCCATGAATCCACCGGCCCCCCCAGGCTGAAGAAACTGACCAGTCCCTTAGCCCTGCGTACGATGCTGTGTGTTCCGCTACAGCTATTCGCCCCGCTCACCACAGCCCTGCAAAGACCCGTACGTAGGGTCGGTGACTTCAAATCCATTTTGGGACTTGACGTAAAAAGCCAAATTACTGCCGAAATTCAGCGTTCTTGGGCCCAAGTCGTATCCCTGCCCGCCTCAGCTACTCGATCGCTTCCAAAATGCCAGTCTTTTATTCACTTTTCATAAATAACCGTCGATGTCGGCAACTCTCCAGGTGCAGCCAACGGAGCTATTCATCGAAAAAGCTATTCCAGGAGCAATTTTTGAGGGCAGGGAAAATTTTAATTTTGCTAGGGCAGGGGACATATTTTAGGTGGTAGGGGAGCAAATTTAGTTTTTTTTTGTAGGGCAGGGCGGATATCGGTTGATTTCCTGGGGACAGGGCTTGGCGAAAAACTTTTTGAGTGGAATTGTTTCCAGGGCAGGGAAATTGGCAAGTTTTTTTTCGCTACAGGGCGAGGGAGCTTCAAAAATTCACAGTGGGGAGGGGAAACAGGCAAAAATAAGTGGGGAGTGGGTAAAAATGAAGTTTGAGTGTGGGAGGGTAAGTCAAAAAACTTTCTGTGGGAGGGCAAATTATGAACAGCTAATTAATTACCCTCTTGACTTAAAATTAGTCAGTTCACATTATTTGTCATCCACAATATATCTTATCATAGTAAGGACCTTTTTAAAAGTGCATTGTTCGTTGGCTGCACCTGACTCTCTCGCTCGCTAGCCCTGCGTACGTACGCAGTGCATTCCCTGTGTGCGTTCCTAACACACAGCATCGTACGCAGGGCTAGCGAGAGAGTTGCCGACATCGACGGTTATTAAGTAAAAGATGATGTCAAAATCAATGCACAACTGTCGAAATTACCCAAAATAAGCAACAGAAAACTAAAAGTTATCGCTGTGTCGAAAGGACAGTATATCAACATAAAAAGACGCTAGTTTGTTATGACATGGAGGCCGGAGGTAGAAGGACAGAGCATTCCCTCGCTCTCACCCAGCTATTAGTACGGCCGCCGGTGGGATTGCCTCGCTATTAAAAGCAATGGATTCGCCGGTACTGGGGAGTACGGAGGCCATCATTCTTCAGTCTATCGAAGGAGCGGTTCGTGCCAAAAAATACATGACAGCAATCAAATATACGCTAAACCTTTGAAACGTCAAAATTCGCAACTGACCGAGAAACATAACTTGTTATGTGTGCATGCGCATATTAAGGGGAGACCCATTTGATTTCGGGGGGGGGGGGTATGCAGGAAGTGGGTATGGGAACTTTTTTTTGTTAGAGAGACAGCATTTTTTTATTTCTACAGTCAGACCTGCATCAATTTTTTTTTCAAATGGAGTAGCAGTGCAATTTTTCAAATTTAAGCCAGTGTTTCACATATCACAGGATGTTTTTATTTATTCATTTTACATTCCAACAAATGACAAACAAAATGGAAAGTCTATTATATATACAACTTTAAAATTATAGAACACTTTTTTGGCAAATCAACTGTGATCAGTACTATACGTGCTTTTCTTTAAAACAGTCAATTCCTTTTAAGTTCTCAGGGGAGATGTTATCTTTTGTGGTCAGAGAAACAAGACTCATACATTGTATTTAATTATATTTGTTGTTCCTCAATTTTCATTGTCAACTTGTAATCTTTCTAACATATTATATTGAGAGAATAATGTATTGGTTTTAACACTAGTTTATTGACTCCTATCTTGTGTTTTAAATTTTCACGATTTAGAGAAGTCAAATAGTCCCATCTAGATATTGCCTACACCATTGAGATATTGCAACAGAAATCCTGAAACATGATTTCTTGGGTCAGAAAAGGGAAGGAAAACATCAAGTGCACCGAGGTGTACAGTAGTGAATGCTTATATCATAAGTGCTGAAAAAAAACACATAAGAATTACTTGTGGTAAAAACATTTGCGTGCCTTTGGCAGCATGCCAGCAAAGAATACATGAGAATGAAGTTTCCAAAATTTTGCTTATTTCAACAGCATTGTGACAATTCCTTTTTTATTTCTGTCTGTTATGAGAATATTTTTCTTTGTCTTTTATTGTACCTGGTGACAATTTTTTTTCCTCGAAATCCTCCATACCCCCCCCCAGAAATCAAGTGGTTCTCCCCTAAGTGAGCCCCTGACCTATACGGGCCAGTGGATTACTTCCTCAGTAGAACTGATATGCCTGCCAGTACCGGTGTTTATCGCCTACGGAAGCCATCATTCTTCAGTCGATCAAAGGCGCCTTTCGTACCAAAAAATACACGACAGCTGCAAAAGTGCATCACTGTCAACTTCATAACTATAGAACATGTTGAAATACACAGTGAAACGTTCACATGTAAAAAATGTGCCCATACCGAGAAACAAGATGGCGTCAGTTTCGATTCTTCAACTCAGATTTTGTCCTACAGTTGTGCGCATGCGCAGACGGTAGCTTTAGCGAAAGTGAGGCAAAATCAAGTAAATATAAAATAAATGGATAAAATATTGTTTAAAAATAATGTAAGGCATGTATCACCAAATTTTGAACATTTCTGACGGTATTTCAACTATACGAACACCCATGCCAAACATCACAATAATCAAATCAGTGGTTTTGAGGAAAAAGTGAAAATAGTGGTTTTCAGAAAAAAGCTAAAAAAGTGACTTTAAAATGATTCAATCAAAAAAAGAAAAAAGACCGTTTGAGATACATGCCCAAGTGACCACCAGACCAAATTTCAGAAAAAGTTACTGAAGCGTTTCTGAGATACCTGCGTCCACAGCATACGGCCCACTATGTCAGCCCTATTGGGCCGCGCCATCACATTAGTACCTTGTGCCCACAGGGCACAAAGTACTAATAAAATCAAGTGGATTCAATGTGCAGAATTATTCATGAAATCTTAAAGACAGTGTGCCTGACAGGCTGTTTTGTAGTTTACATGTTAATTTCCAACAAACTTTGCGTGTGTAATTTCTGAAATTTTAAAGTTCTTCCTATTTGCACAGAGACTTTGGAGAAAAACAGGCCACTTTTTATGGAGGCATCAGTGAATCTGATGGAGGTGGTGTAATCCATTGTGGAGAGTATGCCCAATTTGCAGACAAGGATGGAAAGGTTGGATAACATTGATGTCCATTAGTGAGTCATTGCAAGTTATGTGTATGTAAAAATATATCCAAGAAATAATCTCTCCAAACAAGAGAAAAGAGTTAAATCACCAACTTGGAGATAAAAATATCAGTGAAACACAAATGGTAAATAGTACTATCACCAGCTGCAAATATTTAGAGGGGCGGCTCAGTAGAGTACATGGATAATAATAGGTCGTGCAATAGGCCTTCAAAGGCAAATATTTTTTTGAAACCATCATACTTGTTGCCATTACTATCCCTATGGGCATTATAGGGCATGGCATAGTCTTTCTCCAGGCACAGTTCTTCATGCTTGCTTCCGATAATAGAGCATGCAACAGGAAACTCCAAGCCTGGCTAACAGGGCCAGCCCAAACATCAATATTTCCTTTCTTTTAATGTTTTAAGCTTAAAATTAAAAGCTCAAAATATTGACCTATATCTGCTTTGCAGTAGAAACCATAACCCCATTCCATAGCAGCCATGATACCTTATGTTGAGTGGTTGCTGTACGTATGTAAAGCACACCGGAGTAAAGTTCAACCCTCTAATAATGATGTATATGGTGAGAGGATATTACACTTGTAGCAATCTGCTCA
Organism: Ptychodera flava; assembly: GCF_041260155.1. Taxonomy (NCBI): domain Eukaryota; kingdom Metazoa; phylum Hemichordata; class Enteropneusta; family Ptychoderidae; genus Ptychodera; species Ptychodera flava. Next base: position 47,851,461 of record NC_091932.1, on the reverse strand, counting down.
TTTAAATACTTTATTGTGTCTGCACAACATTTCATCCCCAAAAGTAGGATTTTCTTGGGTGCTACAGAGCAAACATTTTCAATGCAGAGTTATAATTAAGCAATGAAGCACACCCAGCGATGGTATACCACGAGATTTTGACCAGTTCACGACATATATGCACGAGCGATAGCGAGTGCATATATGAAGTGAACTGGTCAAAATCGAGTGGTATACCGTCGTTATATCATAACAGTATATTGAAATTCTGGCGTGGAACGTCAAAAATGAATTTTTGCTCAAGCTGAGAGCTCGCGAGTATGCCAGCCGTGGTATATCGCCAATATACCACGGTTCTTTTCGCGTCTCGACCAATCAGATCGCTGTATTTGCGCCATCAATATACTGGTATGATATAATTGTATTTATCACATGATAAGTAACGTGTCTGAGTATGTGGAACTTGTGGTGGTTACCCCTATAGTTTGTTGCATGCACTGGGAAATCATAAGATCTCCTGATGATTTTACCAGTGCAAGAAACAGACTGTATAGGTAGCACCACAGGTTCCACACCCAAATATATCTCTACCCTACAGAAACATATTGAGCACTATGCATTGCCTGAATTAACACCTAACTACCGTTTGTTAACTATTGCTAAATTTGGTTAACATTTTTGTTCAGTTTGTCAACTGCACTTTCTAGTTCTAGTGACTGAATAGATGTCCTTTTCAGTACAGCTCATATATGTCTGAGATGCATTGTTATTGTTCACTTATGAATTTTACTAGACTAAAATTCATTTGTCAATTCATGTGATATACATACATTATACAGGCTGTGTTTATAAGATGAATATTTTGACTGGCTTTGGGCAACAGAACAAGCAACACCACTTGATACAAAAATAAAACTACTATAAACACACCAAAAGTTACATCTACTGCCCTTTAATCCTTTCACCACCATGGTTTGTCCCAAATCCATTGTTTTCTATGATAAAGTGGGACCTCTATACAGGGAACTGGGGGTGGAAGGGTTAAGGCCATTTGATTGTCATACTGATGTAACAGGAATTTTGTGTACTTTCATTTCAGGATCTGTATGGAATACTTCTAAGTCTTCAAGATAGAAGATGACAGCTGGTGTCTCTTGAAAACCTTTCACCCAATACACAAATATGACAAATTTGGTTGCTCTATATTTAGATTGTGTGGTTGCAAACTGGTAGCAGCATCCACATTTCTGGAGGGTGCTTCATTTCACCACTGTTGTGAAAAGACAATTTGGAAAATGGACAGTTTATTTTCCAATATGACACAAGTTATCCGTACTATCGCTTGAATAATTTCATATTGTAGTGACACATTGGAATGCCTTGACTGCATATTGCAGAAGATAACTGATACAGACTCTTTTGGACAGTTGATGAAAGGTGTATTTGATGAGGTTAGAATGACCAGTGTTTAAAAAGACTGACAATATGATGCAATCCAGAAAGTTTATACAAGTAAACATAGCACCAGTTTCATGTAAATACTTGTAAGTGTATTTCTGTCTGAATAAAATTTCTACTGGGAATATATCTGTGTCGTTTGGTTTTTGGCTGATTAAAAGTATTCAGGCTTTTTTCGACATCTTTAGTGAAAACATGTTAATTCCTGTTCAAAAACAATAAGAACATTAAGCATTCTGTGTACAACTCAAGTCATAATAACCACAGCATTTTCAGACTCTGTTATACCACTGTGCAAACAACACCGTATACAGTCCTGTGGATACAGATGCTGTGATGGGCAAAAATTTCAGATCCTGCCACAGAGCTGTGTACACAGCACTGTATACAGTCCTGTGGGTACAGGTACTGTGACAGGCAAAAATTTCAGGCCCTGTTACACTACTGTGCACACAGCACTGTATACAGTCCTGTGGGTACAGGTACTGTGACAGGCAAAAATTTCAGCACCTGTTACACTACTGTGCACACAGCACTGTATACAGTCCTGTGGGTACAGGTACTGTGACAGGCAGAAATTTCAGCACCTGTTACACTACTGTGCACACAGCACTGTATACAGTCCTGTGGGTACAGGTACTGTGACAGGCAGAATTTCAGGTCCTGTTACACCACTGTGCACACAACACTGTATAACAGTCCTGTTTATCAGATACTGTGACAGGCAGAAATTTCAGACCCTGCCACAGCACTGTACACAGCACTGTATACAGACCTGTACATCAGCCCCTGACACAGCAATGGGACGTCTTTGCTGACACAGTCCTGTGCCACAGGGTTGGGTCAGGGCCTGTGCAGGGCATGTCACAGGGGCGAAATTTTTTTTGCTGTGTAGAGATGGTTTCAACAAGTTTTCACGTACTGGTGTTGGCTCAAGTTTTAATAGCGAGCAAAATTCAAAATCCTCACGCATCGTATAGGGAGTTTCTTTCACAACTCTAAATCACTCTCTTTTCTCTATCGTACAACGGAAGCTGGAGTTTTTAGTCAATTAACAAGACTTGATATGAAAATATGTCTTTATGAGGAAGATATTAAGATTTCATCGATGCATGCGAAATGGAGACGGTTACAGTTTCTTTGCACGGCACAAGCTACATGATCAAATGAATAGCGTGAGAATAAATGGACAACATCATTGAGGTAAAGAACATTTCATTCTCGGGTTGTTGCCAGAGAAACTTTGAATAATATCAATAATTGTACAATCACATTTTTATTTACATTTTTTCTCCCAAAGAAGACTCAGTGGATAAACAGTGATAAAAAGGCGTCGCTTTGATTTTTGCCTATCTGTCTGCAATTCAAATTTATGATTTTAATGTCATGTGTAACGAATCAAGGTTAATATTTTTGTCAGATACGGGCAGCCGACAGACTGATTTCGAGAAAGTAACCACGGGCTTTTTACATGCAAAATTTGCATTCTCCTATCGCATTTATAGCAAGTTAACAATTTTGGAAGGAAGTTAAAAACTGTTCGCCCTTCAGTTACTTTTTGGAAAAATACCATCCGGCCAATAGTCTCTCCATCACCATCTCAACCAGGAACACTTCGCTGACCCTTTCTCCTCTACAAAGCTTTCCACCCCCACCCGCCCACCTTACCTCATCCTCGGCAAACAGCTCAAAACGACCGACAAATACATGACACATTGAAGAAGAAAAAGAAATCTTTACGAACGATCAGAATTAACGACAGAAGGGCTGGAAGAGACAATATTTTGTCATTTTTTTTCCGTGGTCCCAAAAAACATCGGCCAGTTAAGAGCCCCCACTGCCCCAACAAAAGCTGTTGAGACCCCCAAAACATAAATTCATAAAGAAATGAGTGCTGACTGATTCCAGAAGCTTCAACTGAGACAATATGTGTACATTCATCTATACATCCATCAACCTATGTTTATTATCTTTGATATGTAGGACCTATACACACACGGACACAGACACACATACACACACATATATATTCATTAACGGACACACAAACATCACACAGACACATGTACACAAACAATCGTGTTCACACATAATGAAAGCTATTATCAAGAGGCTATACAAGTTATGAAGTTTCATTACATATATTATGAAAAACTGTAAAATTTATAATGTAATCAGTAAAGTTGCTGTAAAAAATAACAAAAACATAATAAAATATCAGGTATCATGCATATTGCCTTCACCCCTGCAATACTGACTCGGATGTTAAAGTAAATATTGCTGTACGAATTGCCATTAAATTTGACTCTAATTAAATATGTATTGTGTCTCTGGGGAGAGAGTAAGTGTTTTACTGTAGAACAAGAGCCCATGGTTGCCCTGTGAAAAATCATCAAAAGTTGAGACTGAATGTGTTTCTGAAAAATTGGGCCTTTTGAGACTGAATGTTTTGATATGTTTTCAATGGAATATTGTTACGTGCAGAGAAAACGAACAAAAGGGTGAACTCAGCAGTTAACGTTTAAACAAAATTTATTACGAAAATAAAACTAATTGCTAAGTCAGGATAGAGTACAAGCTTTAAAAGTGTACAGACTACTTATCTCAGCTGGGACGGCAAAGCTCCAGTCTCAGAGTTGTAACAGTCAGTCGGATGAATGAACAGTCCTTGCAGGCTTGAAGCTGCACAAAGTCCACAGTATAAATCCAGGGCTATTGACAAAGGTTGAGACGACCCAAACTAGCCAAAATTAGCCAAACCACCATAAACCACCATAAACGACCCATATCATCAAGTAAACGACCTAAAATAAGCACAGGGATGAAATATGTCTCAGATTTCTGGAGAAACCGCCCCAAAAACGGCGAAAACCAGCCGGCATTTTCGATCATTGCAAATTCCTATACATGCCATCAACGAGTTAAGGGGTTCGGTTTGTTTCTTCAATAGAGGGCGCTGTGCAAGATTGTTACTGCTTTTACAACGTAAAGTGTAGCACAGGGAATTTCCCCGTTGTCGTGTTTAGTGGCTTACCAAGGAATGAGATCAAAGTTTTTAGTTTATTACATTTTTACAGCTCATTCACATTTTTTTTGATACCAACATTAATTTATTTGAATAAATTCTACAAACCAAATATTAAGATAACATGTGCCGTGGCCCTGGTTCCATACATGTACATACACATACCTGCATATATGTGCATGCATGCATGCATGCACACAAACATATATATGCGTGCATGCAGGTTACCATGGAAAGTTGAAGATCTAGCAAATAACAGATTAAGTGGGTGGTCGCTTTAAAAAAAACAGCGCCCTCACATGGCCATATTGATACAAGGGCATATTACAGGAAACATGCATGTCTACATACATACATACATACATACATACATACATACACACACACACACACACACACACACACACACACACACACATACATACATACATACATACATACATATTGGCCGGTGAATGAGAGTCTGGAGACCACATGTTTTCGAAAATTCGTCAATTATGCCCCACTAGCACTGCACTGCACAAAGTTTGAAAAAGCGCCCCCCTTCGGTGAGCCCAGTTACGATGCTGAAGTTATTTTCGTTTTCAGTTGTGTCATCGAAATGAGCCCCACAACTTGGTAATTGATAGTACCAACAACATGGCTGCCCGCAATTCTGTCGACGGTTTCTCCAGAAGGTGGAGTTTTATTGTATCCCTGAATACCTAGAATGTTTGTTTTAGGTCGTTTACTTGATGATATGGGTCGTTTTTGGTGGTTTATGCTGGTTTGGCTAATTTTGGCTAGTTTGGGTCGTCTCAACCTTTGTCAATAGCCATAAATCCAGCGTTGGCAGTGAAGGTCTTGAAAGTCTTGAGAATGACTACTGCTGGAGTTTAGTAACACACAAGAGACACGATCCCAAAAGTCTGACTGGAAGCTGAGCACGTCCCTTTTATAAAGGCATATAAGAACAATCTAGAACTTTTATTGACATGCTAATTACTGTTCTAAATTATCTCCCTTACACAACTAATCAACTTTCCAGAACATTCCAAACATGACTAATTGAATTCAAGGTTGTTAGGTCATCAAGGGCAGTGACCTTGAGAATGTTCTAGACTAATTGAACTCAGGTCATGATGAGTGTGGGGGAAATGACCTACATAACAATATCAAGACTTTGGTAGATACAAAATGAAACACTAAAAAAGAAACGCTAAAAAACATCAAAAATTATGTCGATTGCATATTCTAAGATGTGAACTCTATTCAGATTCACTATCTGATATTCACTGTTGTGTGTTTTGCTTTCATCCTTTCATTCTTTGTGCTTACAAGCACAAGCTGCTGTCAATGAGAACATTGACTCATGCAAAGATGAAGTGATGCTCCACCATTGAATAATTGTGCTCGTCAGTCATTGAAATTCATTCATTCAAGTGGTTAACTTTGGAAAATAGGTTTCTGAAAAGAACCCCAAAAAAACTGTTTTCTGTCTAATTAATATCCATATGATTTGCTCAAAGCTTTAAAAAATTGGAAACCCCCTCACTGTTCCCTTGAATTTTCGAGGTCCCCCTTGAACACCCAAACTTTTGGGGCCCCCTCCCAATCTCTTCCGGCCCCCTGCCGTTTACTGTGCACGTTCACTAGGATAAGACCAGGACACCAAGGTTGGTAGTGTAGAGTTTTGTTAGCAAATATCATCTTCCGACGTATTAAAATGAAATAAACAACAGTACTGAGAAACCTGAGCCGAGACTAAGACACCTCTACCCCCGCCCATCCCTGGGAACGGACATGTAAGCATTTCCCTGAATATTAGGCCAAACATGGTTAAGGGGGAAAATGCAGACTATTTTCCGTTAGGGTTATGATGGCTTGTCATATCCCTATCACTCGTGTTCCAAGAAGATCGTAATGTTGACTAAAAGGAAGTATTTTACCCATTATAGCAACCAAAAAAGCCCCTGTGTTTTTGGTTATCATATCATCACAAAATTACACTATACCGCTGTAATTATGTAGTCGCCAGATTGATACCTTTAACTGCTCAGATCACAAACAAATGCTCGAAATCGAACTATCAAATGAGAGCGCAATTTTTCAAAAGAATTCAAAACAGTCATGAAAAACTAGCCATCATAAATATCCGACAAAGATGGCACTTTGTTCAAGCCTATTTTTCAAGTATCGGAATTTGAATTCTGAATTTTTGATTTTGAAGAACTCTCTTTGCTATCAATACGAACGTTTTCTGTGGACTCATTGGCTGCCAGTTGAACAACGCATCGTGTACAAGATAGTTCTTGTAGTACGTGCAAGCTCTCTTTGTTCATGTTTTCAGTGGAGTACAGGTGTGCATTCTCTACAGTCCATCAGGCGTTTGCTTTTCGTGCAGGTGTTCGGCTGAATGTTCAAATTGCCTCTCCCTTTATTTAGCAGAATTTGAATTTTGGCAATGACACAGTTCAGTTCAGCTCGATAAACTTGTTTGTATGGACATCTCTGTTGTGTACGGTGTACAAGATTTCAGTTTTTTGCTGTTCTTGCACAACTGGCTGTCGTCCCCTGAAAGTGTCACAATCCGAGGTAAGTGTTCTTTTTCTATGTATCAAAACTTTTCTTCGTCAAGTGTGCAGGTCACCGAACATTGTTGCATGTTCTGTTCGATCACGTGGCATCTATGTTCTAAGAGTATGGCCCGGCCAAGTGATTAGCTTCAAGGAATTTAACAAGGGCAATTCAACATAAGAAATATTCTGTTCTGCTAAGGAACCTGCTTCAGACGTAATGTAATCCATCGCCCCGTAAAAGTTCATTCCCGGACATAGTGAAGATATCAAACTCGATGTAATTCTACATCTGTGACAAATTCCCAGGATAACTACACTCACATTCACATCGTACAAACATCCATCGTTGTCCAACACATTGTGATCTCATTATAAGCTGCTCTCAGAAAGTTTAATCACAAAATAGTTCTAGGAACAAAATGTCCCCTTAGCATTTTACATTGCGGAAAAATCGACGATAGTAGACAATGCCAGCAGGCTAAATAAAGATGCAATGCTGTACATGAATTGCAAATTTATATGAAATTTTCCAGCGGCATGAAAGACTATATAGGTAGCAGATGAATACGTTTAGACAATCATTAGTCGGCGATATGGATTGACGAGTCTACAACTTTGTCAGAAAAAAAGCAAAGTCAAAGTGCTCTGCCAACAAGTATCATCATGGCCAACAAATGAAAGAAACATGGAATATGGCAAGTAGAAGGCGATGGGACAAGACACAGGAAATTCAAAGAAAGAAAGAAAGTAAATCCAATCACATGCAAACTGAAAAAGCACCCAGCTAAAAGACATACGTCCCTTTAAAATGTTAGGTCTGCGGCAAAACCAAACTTAAAGAAATAGTTGATGATTGTGTGCTGTCATCAATACTTTCCAAGGAAAATTTATAAATTCTTAAGATCTGCAAATGCAATCAATTGTAGAGGTTATTTGTGATATTTTCGTTGTGAATTTGATTCAAGATGCTGTATTTCACACAACCAATGCTTATCCAGTTACTATAATGCCACATTTCCTGTCGAACCCACGGTAACATTAACGTAGGACTACTTGCTGAGTCGGTCTAAAAGGCTAGTCGGAGGAAAATTCATTGTCCATTTATATACCGTGTATCGATCCCACAGACACAACACGTACTTATTTTTATGGCATCCCACACATACTTTTGTTTCGTCTTCGACCAAACCAAAGCCTTGGTCCACGACTTTTTTTCCATACATCGTGAAGAAAACCTGAAGGAAAGAAGGAGTTATAATAAGAGTGGAGTCTATTCCCCATTTTCAAGGGCAAGTAGCCGTAACTTTGATTGATTCAAGTTCTTGTTCTACTCCCCGGAGCATGCTAAAACACTAGCTACAATAACTGTAACCCTGGGGCCAGAGTAACAACAGCCAACACGAAAGAAGCCGGCCGCATGGCCAGAACGCTACAATTATTGCAGCTAGTTGAAGCACCAACTATTTAGCTTGTAAATACTGCATCTATATGTGTAAAATGCACTATTATTTAGTATGTTTGAATTTTTGTCCAGACCGCGGAATTCACTTCTTAACAATAACAATTCGGTTTACACATGTACAGGCGTAGTTGACAAGCTGTATACTGTGTCTCTCAATGTGCTTTAGGGAGAAGAAAAATGTGAAGAATAAAAATAGAGAAAAGAAATCATAAAAAGTTACAGCTAGTGGCCCTTTAATCCTCAATCTAAATATCAATTATAAATGTTCATGGCATTCAACAGTTATCTTGTGACCTCGCGCAATTTTTGTTATGCTGCTTTTCTTATGGGTAGGAATAAGCTTTTATTTAAAAATTGAAGAGATAAGAAAATTTTTAGTTTTTCAAAGAAATCACAGATTTCACGAGTTTTCTACACAACAACTGGCTGTTATCTCATTTGCCATATAAAATTATTCTACTCTAGGTATAATTGAAAGCTAGCTTACACATAGACTAGTTTTGTAATTGCTTGCTTGTTCTATCGCGAGTATTTACCAGTGAAGCGAACAACAGACGGACAATGGTATATAAGCATGACGTTGCCCACTGGTGATGGTTGTCCCGCGGGCGACCCTCTGGAGGTCGAGAAAACAAGTTTATCTCAGCGAGACGTGTCATACAATGCCGATCACACCACTTCTCCTCGTAATTGACTCCAAAGGAAAAGGAGGGAAAAGCCTTGCGAATACTCACGTGCTATCGATACCAGAACAGGATACAGTTCTGAGACCACCGCGTTCACACTCCGTAATGTAGAACTTTTGGCCAGGCTGTTTCAGTTTGACTTCCTCGCCTCTCATATTAATTCCAGAAGCTATCTCTCTGACCTCGGGCACCTTACTTCTGCACACTGTGTGGAATGGGGGATCACGTTTATTCTGATCGAAAACAAAATATTAAACGAACCAAAAATTCAATGAATAACTAGAGTGGATAATTATTTGAGCAACAATATTTCTTAAAACAAATGTTATTTATTATCGATATTCTTACGATGCTATACGTACTAAAACGTGTCACCATTGTGTAAACGGAGACTTCCATAAGGCCATGAAGTCAAAAGAGCTTCCAGCATTTAAATTGCTAGTTTAATTTTGATGTCATTTACAGTTTCTAATGGTATTCTCTTACGAAAATACATGTTTAAATACACGTGTGTCGAGCTTGTCAACCCAGCCTATACAGATTTAGACTTCAGTGTATTGTTGACATGTGAATTCTGGGCCGGACTAGAATTCAATTGTAAACAACAACAAATGATTTTTACTCATATATAGATGCTGTACTGACAAGCTATACAGTGGGTATTTCAATATGTTTTTAGGGAGTAGAACAAGAACTTGTAATTGACATACGGAACAAAAATAATGAAAAAAATCATCAAAATTTATAGAGTTACAGGCCTTCTTGGAAGAAATACTGAATCCGCATTCTAGGTAATAGTGATTAGATTATGTGAGTTACTAAATTTTAACCCTGATCACTATTAAATAGTGCCTGATGACATTAATTTGCTCTTTTCCGGTTCGTATTACTGTTTCTTCATTGAACTATGTTTGTTTCATAGCGATTGTTGTGCGCCTCAGAATATCAACGTCATATTTCATCATCCACAAGATAGGCGCGATCACACTTACCATGTTGAATTCTTCACTACTGTCAATGACGTCACTCTGGTCTTCATCAAACATACCAGATTTGAGATTTTCTGGTTCGAAGTCAGATTTCTTTGAAGAAAATACAACGCGATCTGACAGTATGGCAGGATGCTCCTCGAGGGTGTCATAGAAGCCGTTAATACTACGCCTCATGTCTTCGGTTTGCATGTCAGTTGACTTTGTATTTCTGCTACTTGTCATGTCTTTGATCACACGTTCAGTTAAATCTGTGCAGATGAAAGAGTAAAGGGTCAGAAAGTACACACGAATGTTTATTGCATGTGTCCATATATGGTTCTGCACCTATAGTAATTGATATACATACGTATGCTTACGTCCTTAAAGGGAAATCGTCGTCGGAACTGCGCCTGTGCGAGTTTCTTGTTTACAAATAATGTATTTCGTGCTTGATAACTACATGCACCTCATTGTCATAGCTGTAACATTTAAGGTATACGATGTAGATTACCACAGACATGTTTTAAATTTCATCAAACACCATCGTACCTTGGATACAGTATTTAATTTGGTCGTATGGGTCCCATACGACATTTGAGCGAAGTTCCGACGACTGTATCCCTTTAATACATAATTTCAAAAGTAAACTAACTTTTTTAATTTTTAAAGCGTACAGTACTAATAATAGCCTCCCCACCTATGTGCCCTATGTGTCATACACAATAATTGCCTTCCTTGAGGTTACACTGTTCCTTTTGAGGGCTATAATTTATGTTTACATGCCTCTCCTATATAATTTCATTCTTTTTTTTTTACACTTATATCAGTTATATGTTTGATTTCCATGACAGAAGAAACTGTACTATGGTCGTTGAACGACGTATGGGTACATTTGAATCTGGGTTATTATGCGTTTTATGGACGTTTTCTTGCATAATTTTGTAAAAACCGGATTTTTCATGTAAAAGTCTTGATCTAATTTGATCAATTTAAACCAAAAGTCGCCAAGTTGAAAACGGTTTCGGATCATTTTCAGTCAAATGATGACTATGCGGCCAGCTACATCATCAGCTAGTTACCATTACATTCGTACGTACGTACGTACAGCCAGACATAGATACACATACATACATACTTACAGACAGACAGACAGACAGACAGACAAACAGACAAACAGACAGACAGGCAGGCAGGCAGGCAGGCAGGCGGGCAGGCAGGCAGGCAGGCAGGCAGGCAGGCAGACAGACAGAGAGACAGACAGGTAAAGGTGCCAGTAGACTTACCGTGAAGTACTAACTTTAGCATTCCATTGTCCAACGTAGAACGTCGATTCATTTTGTTTGAAGACACAGATTGGTTTTGAAAACCGACATCTGTGACAAAAGTGTAATTACGGAAAATTGAATGGTCAGCAAATATCCAAACGATGTGATTTCAGAATTAAAAGACGTCCTTGCTTAAAGCTATTAGATTATACTGAAATATTTATATCGTCGGTATTTGAAATGACTGTTCTATCGTACTGACCATCCAAACACTTTTTCGAGTGTCTCTGATCGAATTCGTTAATTTGTTGGAGGTAACATGCGCGTTGAAATGAAAGAAAACCTTTGCCCAATTTCCTATGGGAAACTTTCAATCATTCTCCTCTAGGGTCAAGAATAACAACCGGAGGTCACGGTTCAAATTCCGGTACTATGGAAACAAATTACCTTGTATAAATTTACTGATATTTGAAATTCAAAATGGCCGCCATCCTCATGTTAACTCTATCGTGAAAAGATTAATTTTGGATTGTCACAAAAATAAGACTTCGAAAATGTTATTTACTTAAATAAGGGTTTTACAATGATCCTGTACAATTGGTTGATCAGAGAAGTCTTTGTAGGAAATTCAGAGTCAGAATATCTGTCCCACAGGCGCATTCTACCTTAACAGAATTTTGGTACAGTCAATCACTTAATTGATGCGATCATACTACTCCTATAAATGTAATAGGCATTGGAATCTATCAGGGCAATGTGTTGAAACATAAAATAAAGTAATTCTATTTATTCCAAAAGGTGTTTCATGTCCGGGTGAATAAAAAAATTAAGAGACAAACAAACTCTTACCGTATTCAGTTGGTGCTGTCGATACCACATCTAAAAAGTGATAAAAATCATAAAATTAAGGCATGAAAGAGAAAGTATTTTTCCACTCTCAGGAAAAATTGTTTTCTTATCGGGAACATGAGTACAAAGTTTGATGTTAAGAACTTTATTTTTAGCAGAAAGAAAGAAAGATTGTAACTTTTCGTTTTGCACGTCACCTTAGTAACCTTTAAAAATGTGTGAAAAGTTTATTCTCAATTGCAGTTTTCACTCCGGAGTCGAATATGCTCACTTCGGGTTGTATTAAAATTAGAAAGAAATTTCCCAATAGACTGTGTTCTTCTGATCTTTAAATATAGACATCACATAACACACTTGAAACTGACATTGTATCGTTAATTTAATCAATATTGGCTCCAAGTCATCACACGATAGCTATCAAATGTAAATGTTTTCAGGCAGTTTATTGATTAATGATTATTATCATGAAGTACAAAGGAAATTAACAGTGAAATCAATCGTAATAAATTCAGTATTCCGAAAAGAATCAGTTAAAGTAAAAGTGAAGTTGCCGATGGAGCGTGAGAGGTCACTACAGAACTAATCATATTAGTTGGTGAGGAAAAAACAGCCAATGGCAACCGAAAGCTTAAATTTCAAAACTTTATCGATAAAATGCTGAAGTTTCGGCAACTCACATGGTTGCCTTCTTAAGAGTGACAGCTTGTTGAAAAGGTACTGAGAAACTGAATAAACATAGCTGAAAAATTAACAAGGAAAGACAATACTTGAACATGAGTGTAAAAGACCTCTCCCTTTGTCTAAAACGAGTGTTACTACTTTGTCATGAGAAAGTACAAACTTAATTGAAAAAGTTAAAAGTAGTGTCAGAAAACAGGTTGAATCTAGTGAGCTGTAAAAAAAAAAAAAACGTGGAAGGGGAACCAACTGTTATAACTGCAACTTACAATGTTAGTTATATAGCCTGTAGATAGTGGATATATATATCAATGCTAATAGTGCTTCCCCTAGGTAAGGGACAAATGAGGCGAAAAGACACCCCTAGGCGCGGAGAGAAAAGTTAAACTGTACATGTAAATGACGAGAACGGCAAGATACATGGAGGACCGCCGCAACGTGAGAGAAAAAAAAAAACACAGGAAGGAGAGAATAATAACCATGCCGTTTGTTTATACAGTGGATTGTAAGTTTGTTAACAGTCAAAGTCATCTTTTGCGGGTACTGTGTCTTGTAGATACCACTGTATCGAACCGCTGTATCGATAGCATGTAGGTTGGTGAAGTGTTGTGCAGACAGAGGTTGGTTTGTGACTACGAACGGTGTGTATATGTTCATGATCCGCTTTTGTTTCACGTTTGGGTTTTTCTAACATATTATTCGGAGCGCTTTTTACAGTCTATGATGTAGATTAGATTACAGGTGTGACATGAAATATTACCGATGATGTTATGTGCATTGCCAATGGATGAAACTGTTATTGTGTAATATTTTCTGTGATGAATTTGAATCAACTGCAGTTGCCACAGCAACCAGTGAGTTGCCGTGCCTTCGGTATTCTATCAAAAAGTTTGGAAGTTTGAGCTCCCGGTTGCAGCCGCCTTTTTCGTAAACCTACAGTAATAAATTGTCAAAATTGGGATTTCTTCAGATCAACTTTGCTCTCTGAACATTCATAGTTTTTATCGATTTTTTTTTTATCTTGGATCGTTAAATGCCAACGAGAGCGTTTTGTGACGTTTACTCGGCATTTGTATCTGGGTATCTGAAGCTGCGAACTTTTACGAATACGCTAACAAACCATGGTGATATGGCCAACGACATACTATGAACACTGACTGAACCAAAGTTTTGCTTCAGGCGATTGGAAATTAAAGCTGATTGTGGCATCAGAATATCACGTGACACGTGTGTATTCTCAAGGCAAACCATTCAGTCAACTCTGAAGCCAAGATAATCATTGCATGTGAAAGGACATGCGTCTGAACGGAAACAAAGGAAGTCCTATCGATGAAAATTATAATGCAGGTTCCAGACGTTATTATTCCATGTCTGCTGGGCCTAGATACGAATAAGTCGGGATTGTTGAAAATGGCAGTACTTAAAGCAAAATGCTTGGCTCAAACTTATTTGTAGATTATGAATAACGTATTCTTAGAATCAACAAACACAATTTTTACCGGCAAATTGGTGCACAATAATCATAGTCTAAACATATTCAAAAGGGTGAGTTCAGGAAAATGGGCATTTATATATATATGATTGAGTTATGTCGAATTCCTTCCTCGAACGGGAATTTCTCGAAAAAATTGTGGCATCTCTTACTCAATATATTGGTTGTTACCTTTCAGGTGGCATCATGTACAGCTTTATATCGTGAATGTCTGACAACTCTTGTTGATTTTATTCCTATAGTTAAGAAGCTCCACATGTGCATGTCTTAGTGTAGTTTCGACATAATTTTGATCAGATAAATCCATGCCTAATCCCGACGAAACATCCCGAACATTGTCGAGTTTATCGGTTTTCCATTATGAATTTCTTTGCAGGCAATACTACGATAGGAAGATTACATTTTCTATCTATGTAGGGATACTAAGGATTTAAAGTTCATATTGAAATATTTTCAACACTTTTTTTCAAATGCATATTTTCTGAAGAAGGAGTTCATAAAGTGAGATAATAATTACAGAATTGTTCCTTTAAGTGATCGCCTCTACTTTTGACTTTTTTCCGAAAATGGCGTCCCCTTGCAATTTCTCATCTAAACACGATTGGAACTAATTTGGGATAACTGAATTTTCATATTTTTCAAATTTCTCAAAAGTGTTAGGTGCCCTATAGCTGAATGTTGCAATATTGCAAATTACTCATAAAAACAAGTGTGTAATGTAAAAAGAAAAGCAGATGACATTACATTTGTAGATTAAATCGGCATTACTTCACCATCCAATTATCCCAAATTAGTTCCAATCGTGTTTCTAGTTTATTCAGCACTAATACATTTCGTTTCCAAAATTTCGTTCTGTCTGTAAGACACAGTTCATGCATCGTCTCAAGAAGTCGTGTCTGAATGTTTATCTGTTCAGCTAGACAGCACAGCCTGTATATACGTTGCATGGTAAGAGTTATAGATGACAACTGAATTCTAGTCCGGACTAGAAATCATGAATAACGTTTTATTGTGTACAATGCATTGAATCGGCAAGACTAATACTCGGTATTTAACACACTCTGCGGAGAAGAAAAACATAATTTACCCGTTTCGTGGAACAAAAATAATGAAAGTGTTATCAACAGTTACAGCTACTACAGATTAAACAATGGACTCTTGTTGCTAAAGCTGGCAACTTCAAAATGCGTATTCGTGGATTCGAAAATTGTACAGTTTACAGCGTACTTTTGGTTCAGATTGTGTTAACGCACTTGACTAACAGTCTTCAAATCGGTACACGCTGATATGAGCACAGACTTCAGCAGAATTGTCCATTTATCAACTGTTGAAGAACACAGAGCAACAGACATGTTTATAATTGCCAGGTGACACAGACGGTTCTTGCGTTTCAAATATTTCGGAATCGTAGTCGCAGAAACGTTCTAAAAAGTGGTTAAATGATTTGGAAACCTCATGTTGTGAGTATGGGAAGGCAAATAATACATAGCTGTATAATCTGCCATCGTCATTGTGAAATTGTTCGTATATTCAAGGAAAAAGAAATTATTATCATACTGGGAGGTAGAGTCTCTTATTTTGAATCGAACATTTACATGCATTTTACATCCATTCAACGTCTCTTCCGTGACAGGGAAATAGAAAACGAGACACAGTTGCTTAATAGGACAAAAAGGTAGTAAAGGGTTATTAAATATTGTTACCTTCTTCAGAAGACAGGGACCAACATACTTCTGTTTCAAGAAGACACACTCTATTTAACATGATCGCTCTTTCCACTCCGTAAAGACGTTTATTTCAGGCGCGTCAATTGCAAACTAAACATTTACGTTTTGCTAAAGCAGAAAAAAATGTCCGACTACACAAAGAAATCGAAGTTATTACGAAATCGGGTGTAAAACGATGATTATAAAGAACAAAAGAACAGAGTGGATATTTTAGGTGAAGATTATCATCGATGATTTTGTTAACGCAGGAGACTGCCACATATCATTCGCAAGACGACAACGTTGTCATGTCGCTAACGTCTTGAACATAAAATGTCTTGTCAGGAATATATAAGGTTGTATTAACAGTGTTTTAAAATAATTTAGTGTGATTGATTTTAGAATGCAACGGCAAAACTCCATCCCGTCCTCTGCAGTTTTTCAGAGTCTTTAAATAAAATATCGTTTTATGTCTTCCAAACTCAATGACCAACTCATTGGTAGCCAGCCTATAGTTTTTCCTTATTTGAAAGACACTCGTGGAGGAACGTTCCAGAACTTTCCGCTAGGAAGAAGAGACAGTATTTCATTATTTGTGAACTCGCCACTTAGCTGAATCCTGAGATTTGTCGTAATCTCACATGAGCTGCATAAATATGAGATACGTACGTTTGGAAGAACAGTACTTTCATCACTTTTATTGCCAGTTCACTTTTACCTACTCATTAGCAGTCACAGAAAATTACCATACTTCTCGACTTTGATTAGCTCGCCATGTAAACGATCGAATGTAACTTACCTCTTTCAAGGATGGAAATATATCATGGCTTTACCTGACTTGGCGAAAAGCTTATTGGTGACGAATAAATGAAAAGTGTATCAGGTAATTAAAGTACCTTACCTATATGTAAAGTCAGAACAACTGTACAGGAAGCCAGTAAAACGCAACTTCGCCAACAGTCCATACTCAACAAGACAAAATAAAATGCGACCCACTGTCAACCAAGTCTGACTTAAATACCGTCCGTGTTCTCAGGAAGTCGTATTTGCATACAGTTTGATTTTCTATGCGATCACTTCTTGTACACGTAAGTTGTGACTGGGACTTCAATGTTAATGGGCGTTTCAATCTATTGCCAGCAGTAACTCTTCCTCTGAAGATCACGTTCGCTCCAAAAGCCATCGATAAGAAGTGATGCTTTTCCTTTTACAAGAACAAATTGATTTTAATTAGAGATTGCAATCGGAGATTGCGATAAGATAGAAGAGGTGTCCTTACCGCTGCCCTTGAGTGATATCACGTGACTGCAAAACGTGTGGCATTATTAATGTTTTTGCACTTCTGGTGCTTCTGTTAGTGATTGGCATATGTCCATCATCTGTTGGAGTTTGGACTTTTTCCCCTGCAGAATTATATTAAAACAAAAACCATAAGTTTGGAGAACGAATGGATGCAACTCTAAGTTTCAACACAGAAAATATTTTGCTCGAAAAACTTTAAAGTACAATACCTCATACATGATACAATAGCAACTGCCATAGTATGTAGCGGCAGTAGTAGTAGCTGTAGTAGTAGAGTATAAAGACGTGAGTGCGATCATTAATTATCGGAATAAATTTGAAAATTGTGACATGTTTAGGGACCACGTCAAAAGATTTAAGTCGGATATAAATGCTAATTCTTTAATTTTGGGGTGGGAGTTACCCCCAAAAAGGTTTTCCATCCGACAGAACGATATTCTACTTCGATTTTGTGGAGATTTGTTCAAAATGATGTAATAATTACGTTTTTTCGCTCCCTTTATGGCAAAGTCGATCAAGACCCGGAACAACTGTAAACGAGGCCGGGAGCGAGGTCGTATGCAAAAGAGCGCATGTAATTTGTTAACCAGGTTGTTTATAGCAGTTGGTCCCGGGTAGTTGGTCGAAAAGGGCATCGCTGCAAGTTGGTACAATGCGACTGGAATTCCATCATGGGTCTCCCAACATTGTATACAAATTCGTTACGCTAAAATCGTCCATACGGGTTTCGGCATCGAAAATGTCGCCCCACAGTGAGCTAGGTACGTCAACAAGCCGCTATCCCTCTCTCATTAAATGCGCCTCGGAGACATGTGACATATATTCGGACTCTCAAACGTTTACAACTCCTACTACTTTTGTGGGTTAATTATAAGCTCTTATCGCAAGAAACTTTTAACTGGCTTAGTTTTTCGAAATCGAAAATTTTATTTTTCTCAACAGATTAACACAGGGATGGTGGCCATTACGAATTTCAAACATCGGTAGAACTTGGGTAATTTGTTTCTCTAGTACCAAGCACGGTGACCCCCGACTTTTATTCTTCATTTTGAAAGAGAATGGTGGAAATATTCCTTTGGGAAAGTTTGAGCAAAAATGTAAGTCTTTCACTTTCAAGGCCTTACCACCTTAATATCGAATAACGTTGATGGAACTTCGACTATATCAAGCACATGCATGGCTGTTATTGCAACTAGAAAAGTTGTTTTGTTGTTGTTCGAAGGCGACACCTTATTGGTGTTTATATTTATAGTGCCTGTTATCTTACCAATAAAAGATAAACGTTTTTCATTTGAATATTGTTGTTGTTTGCAATTTTCCCATCCATTCTGAGCATGTGTAAATATGATTGGAAGTATCACAGTAAGGAAACAATGCAACCTCTGATCAACATTCTGAAGGTAAGTTTCAAAAAGGGAGGGGGAAGTGGAGTGAAAGTTAAATAACTAAACTTAAATAACTAAGATTTCTATCAGACATTTAACTTTTGACATCGCCCCTTATGCATTCAGGGTTATAGGAAAACTTATGATCCCATGTTGCTATAGGGCCAAACAAAAAAATATGTGCTGTTCCGATTACCCGACCCAACCCAATTTTAACCCCCCGACCCTAGACTTTTTAGAGCCTCGTAAACCCGGAAGTAAAAATAACGGTATGAAAAAACGTGAAACGCATGAAATCACGCGAGAACTATAAAAGATCGCGCGAATCACGCGAGAACTAATACATCATTCTTCTAGAAGTGATGCCAGACGCTCATGAAAACTTGTGACATGACACTGACAGTTGTTGCACACTGAACGGTTTCCGGTTTTCAAACTGCTGTATCTCAAAAAGTGTTAGGTCTAATTCAATAAAATTATCGATAAAAAAATTCCAATTCAACTGCTCGTTCTACCATGGGATTTTTTTTGAAAATAAAGAAAAAAATATCGTGTCATTTTAGCGCTCAAAATCCAGCATTATTTTTCGCCATACAGCGTGCCGTACTGCGGCACGCACATTTCTCAGGCCACTACTTCCTATGTTAGAATGGAATGGCTCGTTACAGTATGTTGTTCGGCGTTTTGTAGGTAGGTTTTCGCTAAAATGCAGGGACAAATACCAAACAGCAACTGTTATATTAAATTTGTGGAAAGTTTGAAGCATTTTCACGGCCGTTTTTTGATGTAATCTTTCATTTACCTTCTTGTTGTCATTTCCGAACCGCGCCATGCACAGCGCGGCCATATTATAATAATAATATAATAATATTTTTTATTGCTTGCTTGTAAATATAGGATTTACATCACATTTGTGGCAATAAAAGTGTGATACAAAAATAAGTTAAAATTATCTTCAATAAAGATAAAGTATTACAGTATAATAATAGTAGCTAATAATAAATATAACTAGGTATTTCTTTGTTTATATAAAGTAAAAATATAATCTGCAAGTTGTTCATTAAAAGATAACTCTTGTTTTGTTAGTAGAGAATAAGCTGATTTTCAGTATCGTCGTTTGGGAAATTGATTTTACTGAAAAAGTACTTTCTTTGGACTTTGTATTTCTGACAGACTAATAAAAGTGTGTTTCATCTTCAATACTGTTGGTGTTACACTGATTGCAGTATCTTTCAGTAATTGGGGTTTTTGGAACAGTGTGTCTCCCTTTTTCAATTGCTAGATCATGATTGCTAATGCGAAGTTTGGTGAGCAATTTTCTTTTCTCACCTTGCAACTGTGTTAAGTAGGGTTCTAATCTAAAATTACGTTTTATTTTGGCATACATTCTTAGTTTATTATTTTCATCAGTGATCAACTTTTTCCAAAAGACTTCATAATTGTTTGTTAAATTTGTTTTCATTAAACCAGTTATAACTTTGTGGTGTTTAAGTGATGGAGCTTTATCAAGGAGAAAGTCCATTCCATTGTCTTTAATTAAAGCACTTAAACAGTTAAACCAGGATCTATTGTTAGTGTTGTTTACCATTTGCTCCAGAAAAGCTTCTTTAGCAAGATTACAATGTGGCAGTTGTACGATATGAAGCCAGTGTTTAACAATATTAAGTTTGATCTCAAGTAGAAGTGGGAATTGTCCTAGTTCACCCCTCACAGCGGCATTACAAGCTTGTCTATTACACTGTAAAATGTTCTTACAAAATTTGAGGTGAGTTTTTTCAATTGCTGATTTATCCCACTTCTTGTAATCCATGAAATCTTGTCCCCAAATCTCTGAGCCATACAGTAAAACAGGTTTAATGAAAACATTGAAAAGATGTAGGGAAAATTTTATCTTTTTGTTGTGCAATAAAACCCTTTTTAAACTATACAAAGATTTTGCTGCTTTATCAGCCAAATTTGTAATTGTGTCACTAAAACTACCGTTTGATTTAATTGTCAGTCCTAAGTATGTATAGCTCTTAACAGATTTGATGCATGTACTACCATAGTTAAATAAGTGTTTATCTACCAAAGGAGATTTACTAAAATTAATTGCTTGGGTTTTCTGTAAATTAACATCAAGTTTCCAATTGGAGCAAAATGTGTGTAGTGTATTTAACTCCCTTTGCAAACCTTCTTTTGAAGTAGAGATTAGACTAGGTCATCAGCGTAAAATAATGAGTTAACTGGGGTATTATTCAACACTGGTGGTTGAGTATTTACTTTGTCTAGATTGTTTTCAAGTCATTGACATATAAATTGAACAGACTAGGACTTAGAACACAGCCCTGTTTTACTCCTTTTTCAACTTTCAGGCTGGGCGAGATAAAATTATTTGTTTTGATGTGTATTTTTTGTGTTGGTGTACATGTGTTTTATAAGTCTGTATAATTTGCCATTAATGTTATTTTTGAGAATTTATGGAAAAGACCAACTCTCCATACCGAGTCGAAAGCCTTAGCAAAGTCAACAAAACAAACATAAATGTTCTGCTTATTGTTAATATATTTATGTATTATTGTCTTCAGGGTAAATATGTGATCTATTGTGCGATGGTTTTTGCGAAATCCAGCTTGATTATTATGTATAATATGATTGTCATCTAAAAAACTATTTAGCCTTTCATTTAGAATGTAAGAAAAAACTTTTCCTACACAACTTCCGACAGAAATGCCCCTATAATTTTTCGGGTCATATTTATCTTCTTTTTTAAATAAGTGTGTCATAATGCTTGTATTCTAGATGTCTGGAAAGTTGGATGTATCTAGAACTGCATTAAATAATTTAGCTAAGGGTTTACAGAGAAAGGAGGAACCATGTTTTAACAACTCTATACAAAACCCATCAATCCCTGCTGCTTTTTTACTTTTAAATTTCTAATTGCTGATAACACTTCATTAGTTGTTATTGACTTATCCAGCTGCTGATTAGCCTGATTCTTAGTTTCTTCAGATGTTAAACTATCAATAATTTGCTGTTGGAAATCATTATACCTGTCATTTTCAATTGAGCAAGAATTTTTGTAAAATTCCATCCATGTTGCTGCTGAGACACAATCTCCAGTATTATTATCTTTATCATTATTTTTTAAGTACTTGATCAATTTCCACATATCATGTGAATTGTTGGCATGTAGACTGTTTAGTTTGTCTAAGTTGTTTTGCCAGAATTGCAATTTCTTATTTTTAACAAGTTTTTTAAACTTCTTTTTCTTTGTGTAATAGATAATTTTTAACTGACTGTCATATGGAGCTTTATTTAATAGTTTTGCTGTTGCTATTAGGTCCCTTTTTGCTGCATCACAGTTTTTGTCAAACCATTTTGATTTCTTCCTCTTTAAATTTTTCTTTCTCTGCTTTTGTCTATTGAAAATTCCACTGCAGGCTTTATCTAAGATGTCATTAAAATGCTTAGTGGCTGAGTTAATGTCAGATTTGTTATTACCAATATTAGTATTCAAAAATTCTGCAAAATCTTTTTGTAGTTCATCTGATGCTAATCTATCCGTGTAATTAAAACAGATAACTTATCCCATTTCCATTTTGGGGCATTTGTAACAAATCACAGTATCTTTAACAGTATCTATAACATATTATGCAGGCCACGCCGTGTGCAGGCCAAGTGAAAACCCGGAAGTGTTTTGTGATAGTGAATCGAGCAAAATTTTGGTCAATTTTACTTTTATAGTCATTCTATCATTAAAATATAAACCCGTACACCAAAAACTGTGTGTTAAGGTCAGTTTTGAGTAGTTTCAAAATCTGTGCGTTCGGAATTTACCGTGAATTTTGCCGTACGTATAGTCCAGTCATTTTAGGGTTAGACCTAGGACTAATTGCAACAGAAATTATTTTTTCACCGTGACCTTCAGAAAGCTCTCACTAATGACATACTAAAAGTATAGGAAAATCTAAGGGGTGCAAATTGGTTAAATTTGCATATATTCAAATTAGCTATATATTGCCTGTAAAATGACTGCTATACTCACATTTTGGGCATATAAACTGAATTCAAATGACTTTTTTCATTGCAACACAATTTAGTAAGGCTCAACAAATTATTTTCTAAATGTCCCTAACAATAAATATCATGCAAATTACCTAATTTGCATAAATTCACAGTTTTTCCATTATTTCAGACAAAATTAATGTTTAAGCTCATATAAAAACAAATTTTTTCTGTATTAAATTGTTAAGGTTTGCAAGAATTATCAATTCCATACCAAAAAAATATGAGGTTGACCTAATTTGCATGCTAATTATTTTAATACAAAATGCCTAATTTGCATAATTGAATACAATATGACTACAATAGCTTCCATTCACATTTTCTGGTCTTTCAAAAATGCAATGAATAAAGAAGAGTTTCAGAGCATTACTGGTTAAATAAAGGGAATCAGAATACTTTCTTTGGAAATTCTTCTTTCTTTTACGACGTGAAGGTTATTCATGAAAAATCATTGGACGTGTTCAATTTTTTTGACATCCATTGTCAATAGTTCAGTCATTTTCTCCTACAACATGTTCGCTTGCAGTAAAATTTTTGAAGGAAATTTTTATGCTTTTTGTCACTATTTTCAATGACGATGGAAATATTCAGTTACTAATAAATGGTTCACCACACTTAACAAATGTGCCTGTGAATCATCTTTCTCATTATTGAACTATCATTGGTATCAATACGAGCATCATTTGAATCACCATGATGGTGATGACAATTGTTATGATGGTCATTATCATATCATAAATTTCTTCCTCTTTCTCCCTGTTGACATCTTCCTGTAGGTTTGTTCATTTGTTTACAGCCTGAATCCTTTCGTTGACAAAAGAAAGTCTATATTTTGTTTTCTGCCGTGGTTATCGAGGCTGCTGTAGTTCATTGTAGAACCCATAAAAAGGGGAAGGCCAACTCAATGAAAAGATGTAAAGCAAGGGATAATATAATTGTACCACATATGATATCAGATCTTAGATTTGCAAGTATCACTCATGGAGCTGTTTATGTAATGGACTTTCCATTTGCAGATTATTAGACTTTTGAATCATTACCAATAAGATCGATCATTCAAGGAATTGACAGTCTGGCCAATCTGAGGTGAGACATCCAAAAGTTTGAAAATACAGGATGACCAATTATATGATAATTTGATGTCAAAAATTTGATATCTTAATTGATAAACTCGTTAACGGCAGCTTCTGTGATGCAAATCCCTTCACATTTTGGTTTTCTTGTTTCACGGTTATAAAAATTAGAATTAGCAGCTAGACCATGTAAAATTATGAAAAGTATCTGGATTTGCTTTTACAAGACTGACTTAGATTATCATGTTTCAGTTAACAGATTTTTTTCAGTTTTTCCTTAAATGCTTTGGCTGTATACTGTAAGATCAGATGGGAAATCTCGCTCTTCAGTCCATTATATGACTTTATATTAATTTTCAATTGTTGTCTTCAAGAAATTTAACTTTTGAGAAATGCAGTGTCTTTTGATTATTGTAATGTCTTTCAGCCGTTTAAGGAACAGGTTTGCTTATTACATATTCCATAATTGGCGGTATAGTATAATAATTGTACCTCTATATCATCATGATCATTATAATTGTTTTTCTTTATTATCATAAATTTCTGTACGTGGCGTTAACAGGCAAGTTGCACACAGTCAAAAGAATATCTGATTTACCAGTGACCACATAACTTGGTCTTTAATTACATTTTACCAACATTTAAAATAATACCGGTAAGGGTGAACATAGAAGAAACCATTAGAGCTGAAACACAAATTTTCTTCAGCCTCACTTAGTACAAAGCGTTTGATATTTAGCCTAGCATTTTGGTATGTATTATTGAGATAATCAAAATCCGCCAGAAAGTTCTACATATTGAAACTAACTTTACGAATCAATCATTGTTTAGTTTCACAGGGCTTTTTATTCTGTATGCTCTATTAATATATAATCATTACAATAAGTTAAAATACACAGAAAATAAATAATCATGTCAATTTTTTGTAATGAGCAAAATGTTCATACAAGTTGTAAAATGATTATCTTTCGATAGGAAGTACTTAAAGTAATAAATAACTTAAACAGGTAGTGTCTCTTAATGTAACTTCTTGATTTACTGATAATATAATTAATTAAAATAAGTTGACGTCAATTTGAAAAATTAAAGAAAATTATTTTAATGATCATCATATAGGATTTATGCACATGAGGAATCGTTGAAAAAATAAAAAATATATTTAGCAATGTTAGTAAAAACTTCCAATCTCTCTTTACGATATTGTATAACATTTCAAGTTTCAAGTACTACATGTAGAAGAATGTAGGCATTTCCTATAAAATATTTTTCAATTAGCCCTATTGCACAATGTAGATTATATTAAACTTTAAATATATACCTTTCCTTGGACTTTTTAAATATTTATGGTCACTAATTCATGTTCCAATAGAAAAAGGAAGTGACATGGTTGACTTAATGGGCTAATGCAAATAAGAACTTTTCTATTGCTGTAAGATATATTTGAAAACATTGCCTAAACAAAAAACACAAAAGTGATCTTACATAGCCATTACAATGTCAGTATCTCTTAAATCACTTTCGTAAATCGATTATCAGCACCAGATTTGTATAGCATCTATGACCCTTTTACCATTTGGGTAAATTAGCTGTGTTATGCACAACTTCATTAAACTTGGGGTAATTTCCATGAGCCAACTAAAAGTTACATTAAAGAAATAACTTTAATGATCTTGCTTGTTTTTTAACATTATCATAGTCATTCATTGGTCAAAGAAAGGGAAAAGTAAAGTGGTAGGAGGGGCACATTGCAGTTATGTAAAATGAGGAATCTTAAATAATATGATGCATTGCCTACACATCAAAAAATACATTAAGTCATCAAATTGCTTGAATAAAATGTCATTTTGCTCAATATATTTTAAGAAATCTATTAATAGAAACAATTTTGTTCTCATTACTGAGTGTTACATTTATTCAGATTAAGCACTCTCTCACCTCTTTCTCTTAGAGTTTACTAGTCATTTTGTTTGTCGTTCTGGGACCCTCCTCAATACACAGTGGAAACATACGGTAAACTACTTTTTGTGAAGATTAAATTTAAATTTTTAAGTGAAATCCAGTGAAAAGTGAAACACAGTGGCAGCCATACTTGATTTATGCAAATTAGGAATATTTCTTGGGCGATACAATATATTCAAAAATATTGCTTGGATAAAAAATAAGATAAATGCATACATTACTTAAACATAATGTCGCCTTTTTTCTCAATTCAATATGCATATTTCTTCTATCAGTGAATATATTGCACCCATCGTTTATATCTATACAAATATACCTCTTAGATTGTATTGGACTTTTATTGTGTCATTCTAGGACCTATCTAAAATACACAGAGAAAAAAATAATTCTATTGCTGTCAGAAGTAGCTTAAAATAGTTATTAATTAGGGATATACAAAGAAAAGCTAAGTGTTGTGGCGGCCATATTGGATTTTTGCAAATGAGGAATATTTCTATGGCGACAAAATATTTGCATAAACATTGCCTAAACCAAAAACAAGGCAAATAAGCCAAAAACCTGCATATATCATGTTTAGCCAAATATTTAAGTATAAACATTCTATCAGCACCTAGTTTGTAACCATAATCTTTTTACATTTATGCAAATTAGGCATTGTTTACATTTCTAGATTTTACTAGGCTTTTAGTATACCATTGTAGGACCTCTTTGAAATACACAGTGAATAAATTATTCTATAGCTGCAGAAGTAGCTTAAAAATGGTTATTAATTAGAGAAAAACAAAGAAAAGTGAAGTGTTGTGGCGGCCATAATGGATTTATGCAAATGAGGAATATTTCTATGGCAACAAAATATTTCCATCAACATTGCCTAGACAAAAAACGAGGCAAATAAGCCAAAATCCATCATAACATATCATGTTTAGCCAATTATTTTTAGCAGAAACATTCTATCAGCACCAAGTTTGTAACCATAATCTTTTTACATCTATTCAAATTAGGCACTGTTTACAATTCTAGATTGCACTAGGCTCTCAGTATGTTATTCTAGGACTTCTGTTAAATACAAATTGAAAACATTTTTCTTTTGCTATCAGTAGTAGCTTAAAAATAGTTATTAATCAGAGAAAAACAAAGAAAAGTGAAGTGTTGTGGCAGCCATATTGGATTTATGCAAATGAGGAATATTTCTATGGCAACAAAATATTTTTATCAACATTGCCTAGACCAAAAATGAGGCAAATAAGCCACAAAACCTGTATTAAAATCATGTTTAGCCACATATTTTCAGTAAAACCATCTATCAGCGACAATTTTATACCCATGAGCCCCCTTTACATTTATGCAAATTAGACACTGTTGCACCCCTTAGATTTTATTATACTTTTAGTATGTTATTTCTAGGACTTTTCCAAAATGCATGGTGAAGAAATAATTTCTGTTGCAATTAGTCCTAGGTTTACCCCTTTTTTGGCTTAGATTGACTGGACTAGTAGGCCTACGTACTTCGTTGAACAGCGAGCCCCAACTGCCAACGCTACCGTACAATCAGCTGTTTTCAAACGTTAACCCTGGTAGTTTTGCGAACATTAAACTGTGTTCATTTTTCATCTGTTGATGTTACACAAAATTTACAAAATGCTATTTGACAACAGAAATGAATACTCTTTCAATGATGTACCGGTATGGGAATAAAGTCAGCATGCCATGGTTTAACCATTATTATAATAAATGTATGTAAACAACCTTAAACGTAAACTGGGGAAAATGACAGACAGGGGTAGTGCAGGAATCGGGAATTGATCCGGGGAATTGATAAACAAGACAAGTTGAAAGACGGGCAAATGAAGAGAGAATGAAAAATCTAAGGAAAGGAAAGGAAAAAATCATAACCCTGACTCTAGATTTCAATGCTAAAGGAAAATTGACTACAACAAGATGACAGCTTTTTAGGGGGGAGTAATATTCTTGTGTAAAAAAGGACAGCTCCAGGGGGATTATTCTGTACTGTGAGTTGATCAGTTGAACAATGACTTATTTTATTCATATTCCTATGATTTTTGGTTTTTTGAATATCAGAATTTCTCAAATGTAACACTTAAGAAATTTTACAGATCTAATTGTTATTACTCAAGTTTAACTGTCCAAAATTTGACAGAGCTAGCTTAAAAACTCTGAAAGTTACAGTAGTTTGAAAATGGCGAAAAATAGCTTTTTGACTGGTAGTATACACAGTGGCTAGTGCCGTCCAATTAATTTTCAACTCTGTCTCACAAAATTTTTGGCATTTTCAAGTCTCTGTGTAAAGAAAACAAAAGCTCCTTATACCGTACTCTTACAATATATTGCACAAAAAGTATTTTAAAGCAGATTAGTTAGAGAATTAATGTTATTATACAACTATATTTTTTCATAGGGATACCCACAAAATGACTCTTAGCCATATGTTGAAATTTTTTGACTATTTGTCAAAAAATCGAGCATATTTTAATTCTAAAAAAATTGTAACCCTGGAAGTAGACAAGATAGAACCATCATTCAAACAGTTTTTTGAATCCTGAGACAAGATCTTCAAGAAAACATACAATTCAAGTAAGTTTAACCAAGAACAAAAAAGGGCCTGGTATCCCTACTTATAGCAGGCCTCGTCTCAAACAAAATGGTGACTCGCGATGGACATAACGTGTACTCAATTTTGTTTCGCAAATGCGATCATGGTGAAGAAAGGTCGATTTTGTCTTCTGTTAAACAGAACCGAACATTCGAAGAAATTTTGGAGGAACACCATCCAGGTTTTTCTGAATGTAAAATGTACTCTATTCAAGTTGAATGTGCCAGTGATGCTGCTGGGGCGTGGTTGGAAGTACAGCAGACAAATATACAGGTTGGCGAGGCTACAAACAACTTCAACGTAAAGCATGACTGCAAAAAGCTGAAGATTTACCTTTGGATAAACAGTTCACTTTCGTGTCAAAGAATTGTTATTCAGCCATATCAATTTCCATGGCAGTCTAATAAACCACACACTTCAATTCTACTGATGAATATTTTATTTTAATATATTGGTATGCAATTTGAGTGCGTTTCATGAGGAAATTGTTCACTGGTAGTTCGTTTGAACGCGTACAAAATGCACATTGAGAAATAAAAAAAAATGAAAAAAAAAAAAATTCCCTACCTACCAACCCTATTTTGAAAACCATGTAATCGGAACAGCACATATTTTTTTTTTTTTGGCCTAGTCTGATTATATGCTGAACGGACGGATTTGTCCTTATCTTTCGGAGACATCGGAAATATGTTCGAAATATCGGTCAGGTATTGTAGAAATTACTCTTGACTGCGGAGTGACGTCAGTAGGTGAAACGCACGTGAGCGAGGTGAATGAGAGATCAGACGATACAGAAGAGCGAATGATACAGATATTGTGTGAAAAAAAAATCAAAACTAAAAGTAATGTCATTTATGTGTGTTAAAACTTTGAATATTGGTTTGGTTGTTAAAAAATCCGAACTTAAATTATTTGTTTTCACCGCGCTGTGACGCAAAAATGACGTAATGGCCCGAAGTCGAGAATAAATGATTTGTCAGGTCCAATAGAAGTTTCTGGAGAGCAGTCACAGAAGTTTAGGACGTGTTATCTGTTGTCAACTCTTTGATGTTGCAAATTTGCCCGTATGTGAGTATCGAATGATATTATTCAAAGATGAGGGGCTTGAGTTACTCAATGATAAAATATGAACGAGTTAAATGACATCATCATTACGTAAAACATATTTCATTTCGGTTACTTATAAATAAGGAGCGTTCCACAAATTATCAACGCTATTTTTCTGTCAAACAAAAGGAAAATATTTTATTCTGTGCCGCAAACAAAATTTTGCTGAACAAACTGAGAGGTCGGCAAAATGAACGAAGGCGTGAGCCATGACGAGACCGGCGACGATCATTATCTCGATGACCTCTATGATAGTGATGATAATGATGATGACGATGAAAAAGGCCACAATATCGCAAGTCATCATCATTGTGTGCCCTAGTTATGTTTTGTGGTAAATATAATAGTGAGGTGTGTGGTTAATGTAAAAATAAAATCTCTACAAACTGCGTAAAGCAACCCTACCAATCCCTCCATTGCGTACACAACAAAAAATGTGGCCACTTTCTTTTGCCTAGTGCAGGCAGTGGGTGCAGATCTCTGTCAATAAAGACATTACATGGCTGTGCAGGTGGTTGATATATAGATCTGTATCGAGCCCACTGAGGGACATGGCTGCATACAATGCTGTGATTTAAGTAATGTGATAGGGTCTGAAATTTCTGCATGTCACAGTAAATGTATATGCAGAACTGTCTACAGTGATGTGGACGCATTGATGTGACGGGTCGGAAATTCTTGCATGTATTTAGCATCGATATCTGTAAGACCGTGTACTTGCCTTTAAAAACCTCATTGGTTGTATCTTCTCACATAATTTTCATGAATTTAGTTTGAATCTATAAACGCCATCTTTTGTGTGTGAATTTGTACGTGCATGTGCATGTGCGTATATATATATATATATATATATATATATATATATATATATATATATATATATATATATATATATATATATACTGAGAATCTAGGAACTTGTAGTTGTCACTCTACAGGCTGTTTCATGCGCTAAGCAATCATCAGGAGTGAGAGTTTGGTGGAAATGGAACTGTTTATATTGTGTTGCAGGGTAATGACTAGGGGGAATTTGCTGCTGTGTCTGCCTTTGGAGAGGAATTCTGCTCGTTTGTTAAGGGTTGATTGCTATCTGATATATGAAGTTTTTCTTTTATGCAAAGGTTGCAGCGTTTTGTTTTATTTGAATGGGGGGGGGGGGGCTCTGTCGATAATACACCATCTGATATCGTAGTTTCTGTTGCTATCTTAGAGTTTCCATATGAATTTGAGAGTTCTGCACTATTTCTGTGCTCGGGTGTTTTTAATTTGTACTTGTGAAACGTGTATCTTTTTTAGAACGTTGAGTCCGTGTGTCCGATTTAGTGTTTATGAGTGATTCTGATCGTTGTTTGTGGTGACAGTGGTTTTGTATATTACTGAAAAGGTGAGGCAGTTTCCTGAAAGTGGGCAGTCGTCTTTTTTGCGGCAGTTGCACAACTTCTCTTGTTCCCTGTCTTTAAGTAGATTTTGGTGGTTGTGGGCTTTGATTATGCTGCCCATGTTTCTGGAGCAACTGTAGCTTACTTTTACGTTGATTTTGTTGAAGGGCTTGTGTAGACGGTGTCCTTTTGGAAAGTTGGTCTTAATCAAGTTCAGGAATGTTCTGCCGATGTTGGTCTTCACTGCCTTGTTGAACGGAGGGTTGTACCAAATGAATCGTACGTCTCTGCTTCGTTGTCTTTGTTTGCTTGGTGACGGGGGGCTTGTACTTCATTTTGTGTGTCCACTTTGTTTCAGCGCCTTTTCAAAGTCGGGAGCTGCTTTCTGGCATGTTATTTCACAATCCGAGATGTTAGATATTCTGCTGTTGACTGAGGTAGGTATTTGTTCCAGGATTGGTGGGGGTGGTTGGATCGCCTGTCGACGTAGAGAAGCTGGTTGTTTGGTTTGCTGTATGGCTGGTAAGAAGCATTTTCCAGATTGGATGTTACGTCAAGGAAGTCTTGATATTCGCTTGGATAGTTATGCGGAGATCAAATGCGTGGAAAATGGAGGTGAGTTCCTTTTCAGTTTTTCGCATTGCCTTTCTGATTCACTGCTTGTGATAGCGAGCCCGTCGTTTCGGTAAAGGCCGGTATTTTCTTTGCCGAATTTCTTGCTGAGATGGGAGAGGATGTACGATCCGACGAGCTCACATATCTCAGATTCGTCGAAACTCCCCATTATTACGTCACACATGTCTTTTGAGTTTCTCTTGGTCCATACGGAATCATTGTTGAACAGTACGGATTTTCTT
This sequence comes from Ptychodera flava, assembly GCF_041260155.1. NCBI lineage: Eukaryota > Metazoa > Hemichordata > Enteropneusta > Ptychoderidae > Ptychodera > Ptychodera flava. The sequence continues at coordinate 47,819,612 of NC_091932.1, read as the reverse complement.
GGGTGCACTAAGATTTCTTCATCTTCATTAGAGATGTCGGTGTATTTCCGTGCGTGATGGATAGCTTCTGTTAGCAATTTCTTTGTGATTGACGGGTAGAATTCTATCAAAGGCGATGAAACTTTTGCTTGCTTTCCGTTGAATGCTTTTGAACCAGTTTATGACATTTGACGTTTGACTTGCTTATGGTGCCGATTTCTGTTTTGGATTGATTGATGAGTCCGCAAGTTGGCTTATTCATGAAATTGTCCTTGTGGTCTTTTAAGGTGATGAAGGCTTCTTTCTTTGCTATTGTTTTAACTCTATCTTCAATGTGTAGCTTTTCGGTGATGGATTTGGCAGCCTTGTTGATTTCGTAGATGCTATTATCGTTCACTTTTTTGTATGATTTGGTGATGTTCTCGTGTAGGAGTTTATCGTAAATTGTTCCTTTGATGTTTTGTAGAAGTTTGTGGTTTTGTCAGCCGGGATGATAAGTTTATCAACATTCTTATCATTTTCAAGTCTTGTTTGAGTCGTTTTTGGAAATTATAATATATATAGAATATTAACATCATGTCAATGTCGAGACAAAGTTTATGTTAAAATTCACGCCCTTCATTTTTCGACATGCGGTTAAAGCCTAAACCTTCAGCGTGCATCTATTTCATCATACCATCGAAAATTTGCCACTTGTGAAAGCCGTCAAAGAAATTAGAACTCTCCAAATCGTCTCGTAAATGCGGCAAGAGTTCTAGTGCATTTTGAAGCCAGCAGCCAGGTACATCAAAATTAGTGATAAAATCTACCACACTAAAGTGATATGACATTAAAACAAATCCAATAATCCTAATGGTACGAGGTAATAAAATTATCAGGTCGCATAAACACAAATATTTACAATTTCAGGACGGACCATCTTGAACCAGGTGTCGTCTTGAAAAGGTTTCCTCTTGCAATATTGTATTGCATGTAATCAATATTTGGTAATTCATCAGCCAGTAATATTTTAGAAAACAATCTGTTTCTGCCTCGGAGGTCTTTGGATGGTTTTTCTGTACAAATCATCACCAACATGTAAAATTCAATCTAGGTCTTCAGATGTCAGTGTGTCATCTCTATTTTAGATATATGTAGGTAAGCAAGGGCATTACATATGCACTGTATACCTTGTGATTCTTTGCTAAAGATGTTACTGCCTTGGTGGATTCTACCTTGCACAACACTATTTATTCTGTAACTTTCCTAGTTTAAAGTCTGCCGTTATTTATGACATACAGTATATATACTGATTTTCATTACTGTTTTGGAGCCTGTAGCATCAGACATGTACATCTGTTTTAAGGCCCTGGTAACCAAATTTAATGCATCAAACTAGGGCTTTCTGAAAAAAAAGTGTCATTTTTCCTGTCTTCCGTTTGGTATTTGAATTAGATTACATCAAAGTCTACAACCAAGGCAACCCCTAGGAATATGCATACTAAGTATCAAAATAATTCAATACACGGTTTCAGAGATGATTCTTTGACCAAAAATGGGAAAAAATTGCCCCCCCCCCAATACAAATATGAAAATTTCACCATAGGTGAACAAACCTGAGTAAAGAAAACCCTAGGATCATGCATACCAAGTTTCAAATCAGCTGAACGAGTAGTTTTAGAGAAGAAGACTTTATTGTCTGGGAAAAATTTTCCCCAAAAGTATACAAAAATGAAAATTTCACCACAATTTGAACAAATCTAACTAAATCACCTAAAGAAACCTTCTTACAAATTTTCAACCAAATCTGGCCTGTAATTACAGAACTTTAGCAATTTGAAGGATTTTACGTTTTTTTAACTCATATGCATATTTTTGACAATTTTTTTTAAAAAACATTTTCATTAATGAATTCACATCTCAACTCCTTGGTGCAGCTGAAAACCTAATACTAAGACGGTTGGTGCTGTGGTTTTTGAGTTTTGTATGTAGACATACATACATAATCACATACATACAGATGCAAACCACTTACCATGTAGCTCTCTATGTGGACTTGTTCCGACTGAGTTAGTATATAAATATCAAAACAATAAATTGAAGGGATAAACTTCAGCAGACTGTCCTGCTAAGTGGTAGGCTGTTGCATACATCAATGGGTGAACGTTCCAGCCAGTAACTGCTGCCCACAAAAACCAAGCGACTGGGGGCCAGTCTACTCTCTATGGTATATATGCATATACCTAACATGAGCCAAAAATAGAACCCAATTGCACGCAATGACTCCGTGAACTAAGGGGTTAGCGCCCTCAACAATAGACATTTGATGCCTTTGTTTTCATTGTAGACGTGCAGATTACTACTGAGGGGTTTCATGGAAATCGTTTCCTCGAGATGTTTGAGGGAAAGTTTTTGTTGAGTCATGACAGTTCACAAAAAGAGTGAGGTTAAAAAGGGTGCCCTGCACCATCTGCAACAAAATCTCTTTCCATGCGTGCAACAGATATCAATATACACAGATTGCATGTAAATATGGTTATCACTCATTGTCCATGTAAAAGTGAGAACCTCAGAATCACAGTTATTTATTGGTTACAAGTCTGCTCTGCGCTACGTGGCCAATAGACGAGTGTATATGCACCTCAAATGAGCAGCATATGGGGCAGAGTGGACTACAGCCAACAAGTAACTGTGCTCAGAATGTATGTAATCTAAATCGTTGGTATTACACTACAATGAAGCAGTAATCATTTGATGAGATTCCACCGATGACCAAGTAAGAAAGTCTTTCAACAAGAAAATTTGACCTGAACTATCTCAACATTGTCCTTGAAGATATCAGCATTCATTTGCGAAAGATTGTGAACTGGGGAACAATCATAGAAATATGCAACAAAATTTTGCCTAATTTCATTGACTGTTCTATTTGATTGCTGATTACAATACAGGTGTTCATGATTCTAAAAATGTAACCATCGAGGTAGGAGCGAGAATTCATCCATTTCTGTATGAAGACCGCCACAATGATTGCGAATGATGGCTTGACATGTGAATTATAGTTGAGGAGTCTTTGTTGGTATTTGCAGACCCTAAAGAACATTTGTCAGGCACCGTCAACTGATAAATTCAGTCAATTTTATGAAATCATAATAAAACGTCGATTTTATATATTTTTGACCTTGACATTATTTGGGGGGGAAATTGAAGCTGTTTATAGCCGAATTCTTCAGAAAACCGCATACCTACAATCTGCTCTTACATAGACCTGTCACATATGTCGGGTACATAGTCATTATTATTGAACATTTCTATCAACATTAAATAAGTCTTGATACACCATAACAAAATGTACATGTATGTAAAGTACAATTCCTGTTTGTCGTTACACAAAGTGAAGTAAATCTTGAATGATCTTGTCATTGCAATCACGATGAAAAAAATACATTTATTCAGTATTGTTACTATTGTGCTTTCATAATGATAGATTTTTATTATTACCTGATTAAATTAAATTTACTTTCTTTCCAAACGGAGTGATAGATGCCAAATGTCTTGTCATTTTTCTGTGATTACCTTACAGAACAAGAATAGATACTGCTGAGCCATGCAAAACTAAAAAGTTTTGTTAAAATAATGCTTTCCCCTTTCAAATGAAAAAATCTGAAAAAGGCCTAGATTATAAGACAGGTTGATTTTCATACAGTATGAGTCAAATCTTCAAAATGTCTCAACTGCTCACAGGTTGACCCTTGTACTAAAAGACGAGCAAAATTCACCTGTAAGAATAACATGATATTACATAGAGACTAAAGACTCTCATTGCACTGCCATGGCATTTCTCCAAGACAATAGGATCCGTGAATTCTCTGACCTATAATCATCCATATAAGAGGGCACTAGGCTTAAAATTTTGAAGGGAAGTTTTATTCCATCATTGATAAAATGTTTCAAGCTATGCTTTCAAACTTTACCGCTCTAAAAACATACACATGAGATTGTACTAATGTCCATGGAGGCCAAACCATAAGATGTTATTGGCCTTTCTTTTGGATGTGTACACTGCATGTCATATACATCACCTAAGCAGAATGACAAACACAATTTTTGCTTTCCTGAAAGAGTGATATCATTTGAAACAACAGCAAATTCGAAAGTTCATACACTTGAGTCACTGTCACATACATGGACAGATGCTTTTGCTGTCACACAGGTTTAGTGTGCAATTAGGGTAACTTTTTCAGGGCAGACTTCAGCTTGAAAGGCACAGTTTGCGCAATCGTGCAGTTGAGAGAAAACATTGTCAAATGCAAATGGCAAATGGGATTGTTCGAAATTACTTCTGAAATCAAACGGCAACCACAGGAATCTACTCACACTCCTAGTGGACTTGGCTCCCAATGGGATATGATTGTAAAGAAAATGCTATTAAGATTATCAACATTGGGTAAAATCCTGTATTCAGTACATTGAGACTAATAATTATTTAAACAACCATATATGACCAATGATATATATCTCTGCTAATGTACCGTATAAGCCCCTCCAGTGCGGTTTTGTCTTATATTTTGTTTTTGTCTTATACAAGTCCCTTGTCACAAGATGCACAAATAAAGAAATCTAAATAGTTGCGATGATACAATGGAGATGATTGGTCAGGCAGAGTTTGTCAGAAGAAATCAAATGTAGAGTCTGAAGATACTATTTGCTTGGGCCGTGTTCCAGGATAATTTCACAACCATGAATATATGAAAGTCAATGTTGTGGACGGTGATCAATACAATGAGTATACATGGTTTTGTTCCAGTATTTTCACCAATAAAAATCTAGTGTCAATAATCTCTATCCAATAGACGTAGATGCTGATATGTTTTACTTCAATGGTCAATTACATCTCTGTTCATCCTTCAAAGTTGTGAGGTGGAACTCCTTTCACTCCAAGATTAGTCACTTTGAACACCGAACCCGCCAGAGGTTCTTGTTGTAATTGTTCCTCTGTAAAGTATTGATGTGTTGATGTGATGTACAGTTCATCATAGTCAGGCCCACCGAAGCAACACGAAGTCGGACATGACACAGGTAACTCTAGGAGCTTTAGTATGTCACCTGTAAGAAATAATTCAAATCAAATAGTTTGACCTTAACACAGAGGAGATATATATCTTTGGTGTCTTTCAATTGTACTAATAACGTCAGCATATGTTGTTACCATATTTGATGCATACAACCACAGACTGTAGAAAAAGATCAGGGTCCATAATATGACCACTGGTCACCAAATATTTCATTAGGCGAATTTTTCAAGAAATGGCCTTTCTGTTATTTCACTAAATTTTCTATGTTGAAGAAATTACATTGATCTGGAAATCCTATTGCATTGTGATGACTGAACAGAATGATCTTTAAACTCTTTTACCGCAATGGTTTGGTCCAAACTAAATGGTGATTCTGGACCTGTTTGCAGGGTGTTTGGGTATATACCGTACGTTAAGAAGAACATGATGTTAGTTATTTCAACCAAAAGATATTCGTGTAGATTACCGGTATTTGTCTGAACCCATAGAAAGCACTATACTTGTCAAAAATATTTTTCTATCATATATGTGTGAGTGTACATAGCAGAGAGAGAGAGAGAGAGAGAGGGAGAATAATGTGTAATATTGTACCCATACATTATCAATTTTGTGGTTTAGTGATCCGTTACAAGATTAAAACTTCTCGTATTTTTTTTCCAAACTTCTCGTACTCATGACAAATTTGTTCCCATTCATGAAGAAAGATGACATATTGCTGCATGAACAGAGATCCATTCTTTATGATAGATCATACATTCATCTCATACTCTTTGATCAGCAAATTTCTTGATCAATCTAGTCTGCCTACTGATTTCCAACAGTGCGCCCTCTCAGCCCATTGGACCAAGTCATTGACTCTAGAATGTTCTCGTGGACTCAAGATAATTGTATAGCTGTAGATGTTGAGTCAACAAAATTTGACGAAATTTCTCAGTTCACGAGAAGAGTTCAGAAATCTTTCAAGTCAACAAGCACACTGGTATACCAAGATTACATCTTAGTGAATGCTTCACAGCTTTATTCAAATTGCTCACCTGTTTGGGGATCAACTCTGACTACGCTTGTACCAAAATACAATGCAATCCACAGTTTACCTTCTTCATCAATACACATACCATCTGCATATCCTTTGTTTTCAGGCACTTTAAATATCGACCTGCGATTACCTGTATGGAATTGAATTACAGTTGGTTTAAAAAGAAGTTTCAATGGCTTAAACTTGATACTTTTATATTGGAAAAAAACAAACAGAAAAATTATATATATCTGATTGTTGCCAATCAAGATATTTTACAGGATACCTTAAATATTTTGACAACCATATCAAGCGCTTCCCTTAATCATCAAAGTATAGCGCAGGAATTTATATATTTAGCATGGGAAAAACACAGTGATCTGAAAAGAATAGTTTGTGGCCATTACTAATTGATGTTTGGAATCATAATCTGTTACCATAAACATTACTTTCAAATCAGACTTGTTATGAACTCTGAAAATATTTGCCGATTAGCTAAATCAATATTGAATTCAGCTTTTATGATCAAGGTTTTCCTAAGTAGTGATAGCATGGATAGGGACTTTAGTTCAATCCATGTCACCTTGCTGTGAATATTCTGTGACATTTTCTAAATCCTTCAAGGTAAATATTGGTGGCTGAATGGGCCACAGACATGCAGATTCGGTGGTCAAAATGAGATTGTTTTCAGATTTAAAAAGTGCATCGATTTCAAACCCTGTTCTCCCTTTTAATATGAAGATTACAGTATTCCACTGACTCAACAAATCAAAATTTGAAAATGACCACCATCAACACAACTTATCTTCAGAAGTTCAAGTTGAATCAAAGACTCTACACAGACAGTTAACTAGACACTTACTTATTCGGCCACCTTCTAAATCAAAGTCAAAGGCATCAACTTGTTTGGTGACAGTATCAATGTAGTACATCGTTCTATTATCGGAAGACCAAGCCATGCCATTGGAAATACCAATTTTACTCAGGTGACAGATAACATTACAATCTTTATCAAGTGAATACAAGGTTCCAAGCTCTGGCTCTACTTTGGTGGGAACTTTCTCTGGACCCATGGTGCCTGAAATAAAAGACAATACAGTGAGAAGATCAAAGCACAATTACCAGTTTTTAAATTGATATGCAATTATGGAGAGTCTTTATGTTTTGGAGGAAATTTAGTAGGTCCAAATTAACTAAAAAAATCCCTATATTTAATATTAGCTATTAATTCAAGAAGCCCTTATGAGTCTTAACACTTTCACCACAATGGTTTGGCCCAAATATTATTGTTTTCTGTGATAAAGGAGGACCTCTATACAAGGGAATGGGGTGAAAGGGTTAATACATGAACTGAAAGGCTGTGATAGAATGCTGTTTGAGAATATGAAACAACCTACTATGTTCCATAGATCCCACTGTTGTTAAAACCATGTACAGTACAGTATCTTGTTATCTTTCAAGTAAATTAGTTCACCATCAACAACTAATGAACTTATCTCTTTTTTTTTCAAGTAGATACAGTTGTACCTATAAAACAGCAAATCTGTACCCAAATAAAACAGACTTGGTCAACTTTATATTTTTCACAGAACTTTGAATGCCAAATTACACATTTTAGACTTTACCTGCAATTTCTGTACTGCCCCTACGTTTTCACCACATTTTGGCCTAATCCCATGGTTTTAAATCACAGGAGTGGACTTACGTACATGGAAACGGGAGATCAAAGGGTAAAATAAAGGTTTTCCTTTCAACAACTCACCTGCCCAATATCTGCCCATTGCATCACACTTTCCATCATTCATTCTTGTTTCAGGATTATGTCTATCAACTTTGGCAAGTGACTTCAGCTCTCCACTTTCAAAATCAAGAGTTGCATATTCTTGGTCCACTGTCACAGCAAGTCCTCCTTGTTTCCTACCTACCACAGATGTCACGGTCTTCACTGAAACAAAACATAAAGTGAAGTAAACCATTAGCAAATTTGTTTCAAAAGTATGCTGTGCACAGCGCTGGGCATGTTTGCTTACTAAATTTGTGTCTTGCTCTGGCTTTTAATTGCCTGTATTCTCAACAAACTGTTGTAGCCAAGTTTCATCTTTGGCGTTTGATGTCTATGATTTGCCCTCTGCAAAAGACAATGGTCCAGTCCTGGGAGCTGAATTTCCATATAACATTGGTTACTCAATTTAAAAAAATGCTTTCTCCATTTTAAATGCTAAAATTATAGACAAAATTAATTTTAAACTCAGAAAGGAAAATGTTAATATAATAGAATCTGAATGCATTGACCACCTCTGATTTAAGGCAGGTGTATTTCCTCACAATTTGCTCCACATAGCACTCACCTTATGGCTGGTGTTGTTGCACTATACCCTAATCTCAATGGACCAGCCTGCAGCAAGGGTTATTGCTTAATTGACTACACAGTTTTGTCAATACCTATGTAGTGCTGCCTAACCAGCTGGTCCAATTGCTTGAATCTCATGTAGAGCAATTGTCATTGCAGTGAACTGGTACAATAAATGCATAAAAGGAACTGTATTTTTAATTCTTGTCTGTGATAACTTGCCTACAGCAGGTAATTTTCAAAGAATCTTTTATATAATCAGATACAAAGCAGGTTATATTGTACTCATAGTTATATGGATAAAGTGTTTAAGCATTGTCAAACCCACAATTTGTTTAAATAATGACAACAGTTTACTGGGAGTGAAATCTTAATTTTCATCAAGAGATAAGTACTCTAGTAAACCCAGAATGAGTATTATTCACAAATTGTTGATCAATGTATGGAAATATAAACTTTGTTAATCAATGGTGAAATTCATCACAGGAATGCGTTTACCGTTTTGTAACATGACCTTCTTGTGTTCATCAGTGGTTCGATTCCATTGGTGTACAACAGGTGTCTTGATATCGATGAAGTATAAGCACTGAGATTTTTCATCCCAGTGAGGACCTTCCAACAGCTCACCGACTCTCTGCAGTACCACAGATACTGACATCTTGACTGTTGTGACTGTGTGGATAGGTAAGTGGAATGTTCTGTTATGGTTTAATATTCCAATGGTCCAGATTATTGAATTATAATAAGAATTGTACATTGAAGTTAGAATGTCCTCGGGCACAGCTATTTGATTCTGTTGGGGTGGTGGCAACTTGGAAAGTCTTGATATAATAATGATGAAAAGAACGGGATTTGTTGATAATAGGAGAGTGGGCAGCTCTTTTTGTGAGTCCAAGAGGGGCAGTGGGAAAGTTATAATTTTCTAATGGAGGGAGGACCATAGGGTGTATTCCATGGGGGGGGGGGGGGGGGTTAATGATATGGAGGACCATAGGATGTATTCTGTGGGGTGGAGGTGGACAATGATAGGGTCAGCAGGATAATTTTAAAAACTGAGCTGAAGGAGAGTTTCAAACAGCTTTCACTTTCCTCTCTAAATTTTGATTTTAGTTCAAAATATCCACAAATAGTATAAATATACTTACAAATAAGCCACCTGTTGTGTGTGACACTCTTATAAAACGCTCTCATGAAATGGACTAGTAAAAGCTGCCTCTGTACACTGGATCATTGATATTACCATATTTTAATACTGGTTCTCAAGAGCACCACCATGCAAAAAATGCATTAACCATCGGATAGACCATTCGATTTGGGAGGGGTGATCAGAATGCTATGCTGCAATGCTTTTCCCACTCAAAAATGTGACGTCATTTTTTTTGCAAAGCATGCATTTGCTAAAATTTACAAAATTTATTGTCCAACATTCATGTGGACATTTTTTTCCAAAATCAGTACGAATGAAAAAGAAATTTAGCAATTTCTTGTGATGCAGATGTTTTCCTCTCTGCTTTTGACAATACCCTCCTTAAATCTAATGGTCTAACCCCTTTATAATATGCCTGAAAATTGAAATAGGCTGTAAAATTATTATGCAAGTACTGCAGTGTACCAAACACTTGAGGACAGTCAGTTATCAGCAATGCTTGTAGTAAAAACATATTAATGCCATTGGACTGGAAAACAACCCATTTTTGTGTTACTCTGGTGAAGCTGTAAAATGAGATCTATTCTTCAGTGGAGATCATTTGAACAAATGTTTTATACACGTATACTCCCAGCAGTGGATAAAATAATTAAATGGTTATGTTGCTATTTTGACAGCTCTCATCAACAAACCAGCTAACTATAATTACAATGAGATAAAAGAAAGTTTTTAGTTGTGAAGTGAAAATTACTGGTGCCCAACAGAGAGATGAATCGAGTGCCTGTGGTCTTAAGAATACCAAGACTACATCGTAATGCTGGCTTTTTGGTGATACCTGCTTTGCTTCATGGCAAAATGTGATAATAACTTGCCTACAAACCAACGTTGCTAGCAAGTATTGACAAGCAAATTGCCTCCTACAGGCTGTATGAATGAGTAAATTGTTATGCTAGAAAGCTTACTGTTGTAATTATTAGTCACAACTGTTGGTGGTGAATGGGTTATGTTATGTTACAACAGCTGAGGTTGACACGGTTCAACTTGATCACAGTCCCAGAATACAACTACAACAACAGTCTAGACTATAGGCAAGGTCACAAACTGTAACCTTTGTCTGATCATCACATACGAGTAGTGATCGAGTTTGACAAAAAAAACATGAGTCCACTTTCAAGATATATCAGTATTTTCTCAGCAAAAGTTTCTTGAGGCCATCCCTCCCATCCCAAAAAACCTAAAATCAGTTTGCGGTTTATATGGCAATATGCCAATGAAAACATAATTTGTAATCTTATCGAAAAACAGTTGAAGGTCAGGAGAAGCCTTAGAAAAGTCTTTCCTGTTACAGTGTTAGGTTACCCTTCTGACATTTGGTGGAATGACTGAGCCCTTGTTAGATTTTAAATATCATTACGTCATGTGCAGTGTCTGTATGGTTGATATATGAACAAAGTGGCATCAGTTTGTTGCTCTGTCTCTCCTTCTACCTCCATGGTTAAAAGCAAGCACACATGACGATTGCATTGGATCCCTGCAAATCCCTGTATGAACAGTTCTGTACATATATATCCACATATATTTAAAGTGAAAGTCTTTGAAAATCTACGAAGAAGCACAAAGCGAATCAGTTTACAGACAACTATATTTGAGTCAAGCTCGCGTGGGGCATTCATGAGCCTGGGGTTGTTTGATGCATGGAGTACTACCTCCATGTTTGATGCGATTCGATAATAATTGACTTCAGATTCCGAACGGTATTCGCCCACAGTACGGGCTCGGGAAAAGTTCAATCGTTTCCTAGCTTCAGACGAGTGGTTGAAAGTACTGGGAAAGTCATATCATGGTGGTAGACTCGGGTATATTTCAGGTGGCGGTGGACATAACACGTACCTTACTGCAACACCATCCAACTGAGGATTATCGCTCTGTGAGTTTGGCGTCTTCCAAAACGATGAGGTAAAACCACGGTCCTAGAAAGGGGCGTTTTTGTGTACCAGAAATTCATGAACTCGCATAAACAACAATCATCCACTATGCAAACCAGACACAATTAACGCAACCTGACCGGCCAAAGTATACTCCAGGAAGAATTCGTGATCGTGTAACGTTTCTAGGCCACGTTTGTCCAGCTGACGGCAGCTTTTGGCTGTGCCAGCAGTGCGAGGTCATATCGGGTCATGGGTCATTATGAGGTCACGCTCGCTATGATACTGCCCCCAGGAGGACGATTCGTGCACCATAACAGATGTGGTATAGTACAGGGAGAGGATCACTTCATCTTGGGAAGGGGTGGTCAGAAGGAAGATTAAGATAAGCAGAATTATTCATTTTTTAATTCAAGTTCACCATGCGAACGTATTTCAAGATTTCTCGCATTTTTCTTTTTTGCTTTGTAAATATTTCAGCAATGCCCGAAATGTTTTCTTTATTTTACCTCAATCACTCTCAAGTTATAATATAGCTGGATCCATAACAACTCACACAGAGGGCGCTGCCACCATGCACCACCTGTAAAATATCCATGGGAAGCTGAGGGCTGTTTGTCCGACTGATTGTCTGCTGCCAGCCCGACTTGCAGAATCGGCATTCATTTAAAGAAATGTGTTTACACCCATGGGACTATGATACCGTGCATTGAAAGAAAGTTACCAGATTTTTACTCTAAAATGTAGGTTTTTACAATCTTCAACTTTTCATATTTCTCAACATTTTTATATTTGTTGCATATATTGATACTTACTTGTTGTAAATCATATTGATGAAAAAAAAATTAGGGGTCAATACAATACTACTTTCTGCTTAACATGTTAAGAGGTATACACCAATGTGTATAACCCTGCCCATTGTTTTCTTCATTTGAGCGATATAAATAAGCAGATATTTTTCTTAATTTTAAACCAGAATAACTTTTATTTTTTACTGTACATCATCCTATAAGCTGCATATATCATTCTAAAGTCCCAAGAAGATAAAAAACCAGCAAAGTTTGAATCGCATTGTCCGAATATACGTTTCCTTCGTACCAGCGTAGATAATTTCCATGTTGCATTGCAACATGCCATATATTTCCTATGAGAAATACTGCTGTTCACTTTCACGGAGGAAAATATGAACAGGTTGCTTTCCACTATATGTAAATGTTTACATCTAAGCATCTAAATAAGATTGCACATTATTTTTCCGATGACTTATCACTTGTATATTTTTTCTTATATTTTTGCTGATCAAATGCTTTTTTTTTTCTGTTGTATCTTCGCTTGTTGAACATTAAACAATTGCATTCTTTGTACTCATGTGATGATCAACATATCTTGTTTCCCATGGAATAGCAATGACACAACGGTGGTTGTAATGTCTGGAAAGATGTTTGAAAAATGTGTTCCATATCTCTGATACCACTATACCCTCTCTTCAGGGATGAAATCTTTTTGTCAAGCAGCTCACTGTTATTCTTTTTTCTCTTAGTTTCAAAATGTTTGTATGCATTTTGAAATTTCCTTTATGGAAAAGTGTGCATGTCCCCACAATCACAAATTTTACAACTCATGGAAATTTAAGCTAATACCTCGTCACAGCAGGCATTCTGTATCATTTCCTTTTGAAAAAAACCAAAAACCAAAATGAACAAGTCATTGGCAATGACATAGTCCCCACTTGTAATAGGAGTATTAGTCTTGATGGGGCAGGAAAATGTGGTCATTAAGAAGTATCACTGGAGTGTGGCATTCAGATCTATGGAAACAAAGGTCTATATCATTGTTCCCAATTTGAAACCAGAGGCATGTCTAAGTTATGGTTCTAAATCGGGAAAAAAGATCAGACCTCCAGCTGTATTGGCCAGCCAAGAAATACATATGCGCATAATAAATGAGGTACAAGATGTGACATCTTAAGGTCTATTATCCTATCAAAATTGAAGCGTAAAGAACTTGTGGTTACTGAGTTATGCATATATAAGTATAATCAAGGTCAAAGGTCATCAAGGTCATGTGACATTTTGAAAAAAAAAAATTGTATTGCTAATTAATCCCTATATGCAAAAATCCAGACCTCTAGCTCTATTGGCTTGCCCAGAATTATATATGTGCATAATTAATGAGGTGTTGTCATAAGGTCTCCCATCCTACTAAATATAAAGGACATAGCACTTGTGGTTACTTATTTATTGACATAAACATGTATTTTAGGTAAAAGGTTATCGAGGTCACATGACACTTTGTCAAAAAATTTCTATCCTATAGTTATCCCTATATACCAAAAATCAGACATCTAGCTCTATTGGCTCGCTCAAAGTTAGATATGTGCATAATTAATGAGGTACAATGTGTGGCGTCATAAGGTGTCCAATCATACCAAATATGAAGGGTGTAGCACTTGTGGTTACTGAGTTATGGACAAATATGTATATTTGAGGTCAAAGGTCATTGAGGTCACGTGACATTTTCTCAAAAAAATTATATTGGTAAGTTATCTCTATATATCAAAAATCAGACCTCTAGCTCTATTGACTCGCTCAAAATTAGATATGCGCATAATTAATGAGGTACAATATGTGGCGTCATAAGGTGTCCAATCATACCAAATATGAAGAGTGTAGCACTTGTGGTTACTGAGTTATAGACAAATATGTATATTTGAGGTCAAAGGTCATTGAGGTCATGTGACATTTTGTCAAAAAAATTGTATTGCAAAATAATCGCAATCATACCAATCCATAATCCAATAACACTAGGTCAAAATTATATATATATACCAAAAATCAGACCTCTAGCTCTATTGGCTCGCTCAAAATTAGATATGCACATAATTAATGAGGTACAATATGTGGCGTCATAAGGTGTCCCATCATACTATATATGAAAGGTTTAGCACTTGTGGTTACTGAGTTATGGACAAATATGTATATTTGAGGTCAAAGTTCACCAAGGTCACTTGACATTTTGTCAAAGTGTCTGAGATATCTGCGTGAACGGATGGACTCACGGACGGACATGACCCAATCTATAAGCCCCCTGAACTTTATCTGTGGGGACTAAAACTGTGTCACTGCATCCTTTTTGCAATATGAATACGATGAGAAACTAAATTTTATTTTTCTTGGCCTTATACCGGTACATGGGAGTCTATGGAGAACAGCCTTATAAATGGTCTATGGAGGTGTAAACTAAAAAGTCCTCTAACGCGGCAAAATTTGATCGCATCGTGAAACAAATCGACGTGCATCTGTATGAGGTAGGGTACTATCCCTGTACCAAGTTTGAACGAAATCGCTCCAGGCGTCTCTGAGATATCTACGTGAACAGACGGACGGACGCACGCACGCACGGACGGACATGACCAAACCTATAAGTCCCCCTCCCCCCGGACGGTGTCCGTGGGGACGAGAAATCTTGAAGATGCCAAATATTTAAAAATAGCGTCAGTGTAATTCAGTGGCACAGGGCCTCCATTTTTTATCACAATCTACTGATATTAATTATGAAATGCGTCCAACTCATATCATACTGGTCTTCTAAAAAGTTCTAATTTTGTTTATTATAATCTGAAAAGTACATGTAATTGTACTACTATTCCAAGGAATCTTCATGCAAAGTTTAAAAGGGGAGGGAAGTAGTTCTTGTTTAAAGAATTTAAAAAAATGACCCCCAAAAAAATTCATTATGATTTGAATATATATATGAGAACTTCTGTGGGACCTACAAACTAAATTTCCAATTGATGGGTAAACTATTTTTGACAAAATAACATTTTTCCTAAAATTGAATAAAGAAGAAAAAATTCACAAAATAAACAAAATTGAATATACACATTTGAAAATTTTGAAATTTTCATAACCCTACTATGGGTAGCTACAAACTAAAATGAGAGAAATTTAAACAGTACTTTCTGAGTTCTAAGCTTTTAACCATTTTCACCTTTTTTCCTTCTAATTTGCATATTTTTGACTCGAACATGTTCATTTGAATCAGCACACCAAATAGTAAGATGGTTGGTGCTGAGCTGCAGTTCTGAAGTTTTTTATATGGACGGACTTTCATACAGACAAAGATATATACATACACATGATACATACAGATCAGACATTTTTCTAGCCTCTAGAAATAACTTCCATAGCCATATATACATATGGCAAAATGGGAGCTCAAATTAAAAGAAGCACAAAAACACAAGTTTTCCAATAGAATGTCACCTTTATATTACTGTCCCATTCAAAGTTGCAACATTGATTTTATAAATCTAAATGAATGTAGTTTCAAAGTTTCAGATTATTACAGTGTCTTTCATAAAATATGAAATATTATAACAAGTGTATACAGTAATAGAAGACAGTAATTTACAATTGTTGCATTTTCTCTTGATTCAGAGGCTCTTTAGGTACTTTTGATTTTTTCTCTTTATTGAACATTTCTTGAAATCAGCCATGAACTCAAACGATCATATGCTCAATCACAAAATCAAATGATACTCTCATTAACTACTACCCAGAGGTTTGTACTCTTTGAAATCCACTTTCAGCACTGGGAACAGAAGAAAAGAAACAAGAATTTCTGATAAACTATGCATTTGTTACAAATGGTCTCCTTTCTCATAACACTTTTAACCCATGTCACTTGGCTACACTGCAGTCTGCACGTAAACATTGCCTGAGCGATGACCTAATGGCTTGACCATATCAAGAGATATTATCAATCTGTCATCATCACGTGAGATATTACAGTTGAGAAAAGAGAATCTGATATGATGCTGACAGATCGATAAGATTAGCACATCAGGGCAGTGTTAGTGGGTAAATCACAGTGGGTGTGGAAATGAGATCAGGTGTAACTGCATATGAATTAAAGACAGACATTTTGCTGCTAGGAAATACATTGACATTCACTGTTTGTGTGACATAATCTTGGTTCTCCTTTAAAAAGCTGTGTTTAGTTCATCGATTAATTCAGAGATTAAGCTGATAATGAAACACCTTTAAAACAGACCCGTTGTTAACAAAGACATGTTTCCATAGAAATATAATAGATTCAAAATAAAGAATAAATTCTTTAAATATTCAAAGTCACTTTTCAACTTTTTTCAATTGTTGTTTTCATTATTTCTATCTGTAGGTTGTTGGAGTTAATAGATTGGAACAACGTTTGTTGTCCATTCTCTCAGTATGCTTCCAGGGTCTGATAAATATAATCACTGTTACTAACATACAACTGTTTGAACAATACCCTAGGATACAAAATTTTATGAATTTTGTCCCTTAAAAATGACTTTCTCTTGTTTAGTGTATGTTTAGTTAACTTATATCGTTATATTGATCTTTATTGATATAATTATATATATATATATATATATATATATATATATATATATTATATAATCAGTTTCTATTCTTATTTCTGTAAATTCTTATTGCATCTTTTTCTTGCTTGGACTGTAAACAATGATACACACAACCAAGCTTGCATTCAACAATGCTGCAACAGTGTAGTTGATGATCACTGCAAGAGAAAAAAAACAAAACAAATATTTCAAAACATAGTGTGATATTTATTCTTACTATATTTGGAGTGATATTTGTCAGCGTACATTGGTTAACATATGGTTGTTATAGCTAAAATCACACTAAAAGACAAGGAGGGCATTTTTACGGTAGTTGACGACCAAGTTCTGCACGTAAACCTCTATGGAGACAGGTTGACAAAGAATTTGTAGGTTTCATGTTCATCAATGCTGGTAACACAATAACATGCAATTTCACCTCAAAATATAGTATTTATATCAGCATTACGGCAAACATTAGAAATTCTTACAACGATAACAATTTTGTTCATGGTATCCTGATCTATAGCCTGAAAGATCCATCACTCGAGGTTGTTCTCTATGCTCCCCCGTAGAAAGTGCCCCTGAACGATGGATCTTTCAAACTACCTGATCTACTTCACTTCAAATCTCGCTACTTTATACAACTTTTCAACACTATGAGTAAAGTCCTGCTGTGTGGGGTACATTTTATCAATTGATATTTTGTCTCATAGGTCATAAAAAGAAACAAGATAAATATAAGAATAAAATATATTGCCATAATATTTACTCTTACTCACTAAAATAGTGACCTGATAGCATACCACTGCATCCATTACATCCAGAACACATGTTATAGAAAATGGCTGGTCATTATCACCAACTTTCAGAAAACATTAAGTTTCCACATGCAGTCATGTGAATAGGACACTTTATTTCTCAAGTATGAAATGATCTGCCAAAAGATTTTTTCTAGCCTTCAGTATAGAAATAAATGAACATGACAATCCTAGGCTGTGCAACTGTACCTCCTGGAAGTGTGAACAACAATGTCACAATGTTATTAGACTACTTAGGTGAAATGTAGACACCCAATTCAACTTTAATAATCAGAAAATTGTGTGTATAAACACACCTTCACTGAATACATATTTGTCTTGTTGAAGAGAATCTTTTGGCATCACCTGGCATGAAAGATATAAGTTACAATGACATTTTATGTTCTAGAGGTGTACTTACATGGGAGATCTCCTGTCTGTATGTATGTTGTTATCACACGACCTATGACAGAAAATGGGAAACGATGAAAGAGTTTATCTAAATTGTAATTTTTTAATACAATGCTTCTTCCAACAGGTAAATGCCCACTACCAATTTACAGAATGGTACCCACTTCCCATTGCACAGTGGATGGATGAGGAATAAAGAGCCTTGCTCAAGGCCACAACAGCATTTGTGAGTCTAAAAATCACCATTCTGTGACAATAAGTTCAATACTCAGTGTACCTACTGGGTCTCAAACTCGCCATCCTCTGATAGTGAGTCTAGAACTGCAACCACTGCCCCATTTTGCCTTCTTATAGCTATACATTATTAATTCCCTTTGAATTGATGGAGAAAGTAACATACTAACAAATGTTGTAACAGGACTTTGTCTTGATAAATTTAATGTAGAAACAATATGCTCTGAGATCAATGATTTTATAATCAATGTTGACAAAGGCATTTTTATCAAGTTCCTTATAAATTTATTCACTTGTCATAATTTTCATGAAAATGATATACAGCATGTGTTTTTCCATGTTTTCAAAATGCTTTCACTGCAGAACCAGGGTATTGAGTGCGTTCATACTTTTTGGTGGGTCTGTACATATCTTGTCTTTTACATATTAATTCAAAGTAGGTTTTTGTCAGGCTTCTATATTTGATAGATTCAGTTTCCAAAATATTACAGCTTGAGGAGATGACAGTTACTGACAGTACAAATTTATATTTACTGAACTTTAAACGTTATCCACTTACCAGCTGCAACATAAGTAGATGCCAGCCAGGTCATCAAACTGACTGAGCCAGAATCTTGGCTTGATATAATCTTTTGAATCTGCAACACCTTACTACTGGCAGAACATGGAGTAATAAAACTCTGATAAAATGAAAGAAGAAATTTGCCATGGTTACACCATTGTGGTTACAAATTATCACATTACACATTAAATCGCATTTGACTGGTCAGTTTCTTTGGCCTGTGGCGCCGGTGGATTATTTCTTGCAGATGTTAATAAGTGGTTGACCCCCTATTCCAAATTTCAAAGACAGGGTGACCCCCCTATTTCAACTTAAAACAACAGGGTGACCCCTTTTGCAAAACACTTTCAATTTGCAAACATCAAGATATCTTTGACATGTCTTTGATATATTGAACTCAAGCACCTGAAAGGTGTGTTGAAAAGTATGTCTGATATATAAATAGGGTGGCCAAGCCATTTTTTTCTCTTGTTTATACACACAGTTTAAATGGATTTTAGCAAGAATGGGGTAAAAGAAGAAAAATAAAAAAAAAAATTATGCAAATAGCTGTATCCAATCAAAAGTTATGAATTTTTAAAGCAATAAAAGTGCCATTTTTTCGCGGACAATTTTCGGCAAATTTAAAATTATTTCAAAGTATGCCGATTCCTTCAAGTTTGGCAACCCATAATTTTTTATTTACTTCACATGGAATCATTAAACTATGTGTCTTGTGCACAGATTTACCCAATATTACGGAAAAATTAAGATTTGACTGATGCACAGTCTTGGATTTTGAAACTGTGAGTGTTGAAAATTGCAAATATTTTGTCTGACTTAGTCAAAATTGCGGCGGCACGTACCATCGAAAAATGGATGGATTTTTATGTTTTTATGAATTTTGAATTCACATAACTTAAAAACTAGAGCTCACAATACAATGAAATTTTGTCACAATGTTATTTAATAACACTCAATTCTAACAAATCAATTTAAACTGCCAATTGTCTTTTAATGCAGTTCATTTTCAGCCATGAAATTGTAAGAAATAGCTGTCCCTAACTTCAGCCTCAGGCAGGCTGTCAATGGTGTGTCAGTGTGACTGCCTTCCGCCGCCATCTTGAGTCACACTGTACTGAGGTCTATGAATGAACACGATTTTGTTTTTATGATTCGTACTTGTGCTCGTGGACAGATTTTCGTCATATTTCACAGAAATGTTGGAATGATGTAAAAAAAGAGCATGCTACAAGTTTTATGGCAAAAATATGTATCTAAATGGGAAAAATCTACACCGAATTTACCGTACTCACATTACCTCGTGTTTGCTGGCTAAAATTCCCAGAATATAACAAAACTCACCACTACATGTAAATGGGATGGTCTGCCACTTCCTGGCCAAGTTTCACAGTTCTATGACAGCGTGCACAGGGCCCGAAAGCAGTTCCGTTGCGAAATAGGTATTGACTGGATTCAGCAGTGCGTGCCATGAGCGGCGACCGCTCGAGCGCTGTGGCCGGTCAGTACGAAGTGGCAATTTTGGAGAGGAAAAACACTATTTTTCTATCGTTTTTTCTTCAGTTTTTTAATGAAACCTGCCTCATACATCGATTTTAGTTGGAAATATCCATTTTTTCGGTAACTGAGCTACTTATTTTCAGAAAAAATGGCGTTTAAAATTTCACGAAAATCAAATTTCACTTTCAGTGTGCGTGAGTTGCATATAATGTCGCAACATTTTAGCTAAACTTTGGCCACCCTAATATAAAGTTGTGTGCCCGAAAGGCATGACGAAAAAATGCAACGGAATGATGAAATTCATGGCTGGTGTGATGTATTTTAGGCAAGTATGAGCCTGTCTTGAATTTAAAAACACACTGACCACCACTGGGCATTTCAAAAATCAAATTAGGGTGAACCCCCACCCCCAATAAATCCACCAGCCTCCATGGCCGAAGAAAATGACCAGTCCCTTATTGTTGAAAGAAAAATAGGGGCTTCAGAAACACTTGTTACGTGCAGCAGACAAGAGTTGTCCACACCAAAATCTTTCACTACTTTTTTGGATGACCTTTGACCTATGTTTAACATACCTCAGCAACAGCAGGGGCTAGAGGTTTGGTTTTTTTGGGATCTTAGCATAATTTGGGAACCTTGACACTTATTAACTTGGTACCCTAAACAAAATACTCATACAAGTTGCTTCATATAACTTATGTGAATGTAAAATTATTTGGAGCAAGTAATTAGTAAGGTTCACTCTTTATTTTATATCTTGCATCCTGAAATGAAATGAAATAACAACCAATTCTTGGCATATCAATGACCACTTTATTATCAACTTGCCTTGCTTTGAACAAAACTTTCATACAAGATGACTGCAAAAAGAAAATTGAGTGGTTACCATTGTTTTTTCAAAATCAGTGTTTAATTTTCTCCTTACAGTACAGAATGGTCGTTTTGAATTGGTAAATTTTGGCAATTTGGTTTTCTGATTAAACAAACTCAACAGTGACAATTTCTCTTGATTTTAAAAGGAAATAGTCCAAAATATCGGTGAAAAATTTGCAAGTGGCTAAGGCAAAAAAATACTGTACGTTTCTTTTGACCCTACTTTAAGTGAGAAAAACATAAGACAATAAAAATAAATTTTACAAACAGACCTATCGGTACCTATTTTTTTTAGCTATATGTTTAGACATACTCTCTACTGTCTCTAGTTCTGACTATTTTCAAGGGTAAACACCAGAATGAAGCTATTTCAAAAAAGTCTTATTGCTCAGTTAATAACATCACTCTGAAAACTAAGAAGTTTTGAAGAGTTTTAAATAGTTACCATCATTCCGGCTAAGATCCACATTGGTATCACATCCAAAGCAGATGAGATAGTGAATGCCATGTATCTGTAGACAGAAAACCATGCTAAGGAAATCAACATTTTATCTTCTGAGATTGAGAATCCAAGATACAGTACTTTCAAATGGACTGAATGTTACGTTTACAAGATACTTCAAGAGAGTTGTTTTATAACTTCAAGACATTTGTCTTGGACAAAATTATTATTATATTGCAATTTTATAAAGACATATTTGACATTCAAAATGTGATCTCGTTGGCAATTTAATGATATTCAAAAAGGAAGACATTATACATGTCTCACACCTTTATTCTTCAACCTGTCATTTTGTCAGACCATTGGCCAAAAATTGTAGACAAGTTGGTAGAGAGCAAGGTGGATTTGATAAATTGAAAGAACAAGATAAACAAGCGACCTAGCAGCCGATATAGCTCCACTGTGTTTATGCAGAGAGTAACTATTTTTGACACATGTTGATGAAGAAGGTGGAAATCTTTGATAGCTCAATGCAATGGCCAGAAAAAAGTGGCTAAAATAAGCTGCAAAAATACACAATTTCATCATACTTTGAATATATCACATCGGATCATCCCTAAGAACATGTCAACCAAAGCTATCCGATGAGTAGTTTTTTGAGAATGAAATTTTCTGACCAAAAATGGCATCATTGCCCCAAAAATACAAAATTACAGATTTCATCAGAAATTCAATATATATTACTTAGCTCATCTGTAGAAACCTGTATACCAAATTTCAAAGCTATCAGAACGGTATTTTTTGAGAAACACACTTTTTGACCAAAAATGGCAAAAATTGCCCCAAAATTACAAAATTACAGATTTCATCATAATTTCAATAAATATCATTAAGGTGATCTGTAGGAAACTGTATACCAAATTGCAAAGCTATCAGATGAGTAGTTTTGGAAATACACATTTTTTGACCAAAAATGGAAAAAATTAACCCAAAATTACAAAATTGCAGATTTCATCATAATTTCAATAAATATCATTAAGTTCATCTGTAGGAACCTGTATACCAAATTTCAAAGCTATCAGATGAGCAGTTTTGGAAATACACATTTTTTGACCAAAAATGGCAAAAATTACCCCAAAAATACAAAATTACAGATTTCATCAGAAATTCAATATATATTACTAAGTTCATCTATAGAAACCTGTATACCAAATTTCAAAACTATCAGACCAGTACTTTTTGAAAAAAACATTTTTTGACCAAAAATGGCAAAAATTGTCTTAAAAATGCAAATTTGCATATTTCTGCACAATTTGAATTAATCTGAAATAGATCATCCCTAGGGACATATGTACCAAATATCAAAGCTATCTGACTTGTAGTTTTGAAGAAGAAGATTTTTAAAGATTTTTTTACCAAAAATGACAAAAATTGCCTTAAAAATACAAATATGCAAATTTCACCACGATTTGAACAAATCTGACTGAAGTCACCCTAAGTAAACTGCATATCAAATTTAAAAGCAATCGGACAAGCGGTTTCAGAGAAGAAGATTTTTTTACCAAAAACACCAAAAAATGCCCCAAAAATACAAATATGCAAATATCACCACAATTTGAACAAACTTAAGTGAGGTCAACCCAAGTGAACTGCATATAAAATTTCAAAGCAATTGGACTTGCGGTTTCAGAGGAGAAGGCAATTGTTGACGGACGACGGACGACGACGGAAAATCAACCTATTTGATAAGCTCCGCGTCGCTGACAGCGGAGCTAAAAGTTTCAAAGTAAACTCTTCCAATAAAAAATTCAGCCACTGTCAGTAAAAAGGCAATGGAAATGAATTTAAGGTAAAATATTCTTCTTGCATTTTGTGAAATTAAAAAGCCTCTATGGCGACATGAGACTTGAAGATCTGCCATTCAAAGGCAGTCCTCTCTTACTAGTAAAGAAATCTACCAAACACTCAATCTTTCATTGCAGCTGTGCCTCTCTTAGGATATGAAATAGTCCATATCTGATTTTCTTTTCATGAAAAGGAAATTCTCAAAAATCCTTGAAGTGACAAGTAAAACCAGGGAGATTTCCTTTCTGAAATATAATTACTTGCAACAGAATGACCAAAAGGACGCCCTCTGGGCAATGAGAATGTAAAATTAATGGGAATAACTAACACAATCATAATCACTACATCCAGCACATTAATAAGTAATTATATTCATATCAATAAGTAATTATTTGCATATCTCGAAAATTATGAATGTATATTTTTGCAGTATTTTAACCAAATAAAGAAAGATATCAGATCAAAATTTAATTTTTAGAATGTTATGTGGAATTACTGTGAGAAAGAAATTGACAAAACGTGTTTAAGTTTTGGAAAATTATTTATGATCAATATACATCTCCTAGCTTTATGTCATTGCATGCATTGGTGAAAGCATAATTGCAATTTGGATTGAAATAGGGTAATTTCATCTGTAAACAGTTAAGAGCTTATACTGTGTTGGATATCAATTTGTAATGAACATCTCTTGCTCCCATTTTGCCAGAGAATGAAGCATATAACAATCATAAAGAAGTTTTTTTAAAACTATGTTTTACACATACATTATGGCTTGGGCTAGACTCGGTCCAAGTCTGTGAATAAAATCTTGTTAGCAAATGTGACGTTGTAGAGTAATTGTGACTATTTTTCTGACTGTTATGTGGTTGACTTATAGTAAAAGAAACTTACTGCGTACTGTTTCTGCATGCATGCCCGAAAGCACAACCCAGGGTTCATCTCTAACAAATGCATCAAACTCAGTGAAGACAATGCACATTGGTATTTTGGCATTGTTTCATAAAAAACTGGACCAATTACTTATTACTTGATGTAATTACTTTATTTTCCACAATTACTGACTTGAACCAGAAGGTCACGGATTGACCTTCCGATGGTGTAAACTCAGCCAGATTGTTCAATGTCCATTAGGAACATTAATATTCTGAGAATATAAAATACTTGAGTACATTGGTTGGAATTAATATGTTCAACCACACAGGGATCAATTCTGTTTCGTTGATTTCCTGATCAGATACACACAAAGATCAATGGTACTGTGCATTACAGCTATTTTAATTCTTTTTTTAGATTTGTATAAAGAGACAAAAATAACTACACCTTATTATTGATGGCGGTTCATATTTTGACCTGAAATGATTCTGTAGATCAATTTTGGACGTAACAACTGTGGTTTTTCTGATCATACTATGTCTATTTCTGAAGTGGTTGGAAAAAAGCAACATCATCAGCATGACTCTCAAATAATCAATTTATCTTTAAGACCTCTGTGCCCTCTTAAAGAAAACAGGTGGTGAGCTACATGTAGTCTATGGCAAGCAATATTCTTTTCATAACTTTGACCAAATTAAAGTGGCACTCACACTTGGTAACATTTTTAAGCACATTTAATGCCAACAGTCGATATTTGACAAGGCGACTGCGCGAGATATCACAAGATATCGATAAAACATGTCTTCAAAAAAGTAAAAGTTTGAATTCCGGTGGCCCACCTAAATTCAGCTTCCGAACATCGAACGTTCGGCACTGGGGCCATTGTCAACTAAGCTATGGAGTACAAGTCTACACTGACGCTGCTGTACGCCACAGTACCACTGGCGTCAGTGATCAGTCATGGCCTGTGGGAGAAAGCTGAGTCTTACTGACTTGGCGTATAAACGAAAAACAATTTTTGCTGATTCCAACAGAATTGGCAAAGGTGACTAGCACAGTTACGTGCGGTTGATACATAGCGGCCACCACGTGATATGCATAGACGCATGCCACGTGTGCATACCACGCACGCGTACTGTGTGGCAGACGACAAAATGTAGTCATCAGAGGCGGCTAATATTTGACATGTAAAAACTGATTTTTTTTGGTTAAAAATATAATACAACCGATTTAGAATAATGAAAACGACAAAAACTAAGGAGAAGTTTTTAAAAACTTACCTGAGGTAAAGGCATAATACTGTATATATAGTCTTTGCAGTGGGAAGTAAATTAATTGCGTCGTTCGAACTTATTGTAGACTCCCTAGAATATCATCAATCAGCACAACAACAAACCTTCAGGGGATTTCGAGTCAAAATTAGAACGATCGTAAAACTTCGGGATGTGAAAAATACCCTGACATGACATGTTTTTATCGATATCTCGCGATCCGCGTGCAGTCGCCAAGTCAAATATCGACCGTTGGCATTAAAAAAATGTGTTTTAAAAATGTTACCAAGTGGGAGTGCCTCTTTAAGGTAGAATGCGCCTCAGGGACAGATATTCAGACTATAAAACTTTTATTCTTTTGAACTACCACTTGTAGGCACTCATTTTGAAGCTTATGGAGTAAATAAAGTTTTTACTGGCTTAGTTTTGTGAATTGGGAATTTTACTTTTCCCCATAGAGATAACGCTGGGACGGCAGCCATTTTGAATTTCAAATATCGGTAAATATTGGGTAACTTGTTTGTCTATGTATTAACAAATTTGCACAGTGATCCCTGATTTTCAATCCTAATTTTGAGAGTGATTGAAAGTTTGCTTGAGGAAAGTTTGAGAAAAAGTTTAAGTCTTCCATTTTTGAGGCATGAACTACCTTAACTTTTTCCATTACCCAATCACTATTCCCTGTATGCAGAATAGGTATAACTATGGAAGACCGGTCACGACATGCGAGTTTTTTTAAAATGCGACCTGGGAGTTCTTAAACTGCGACATGCGAGTTGCAAAACTAATATGGCGTTTGCATACATGTCATTTCGTTCTCCTCCTAACGATGGATTACAGAGGTAGAGACGAGCTTATTTCTGCATACTTCTACAATGAATACACCGTGGGAGAAATAACGGCCACGTTAGGACTCAGACATGTATGGAAGACCGGTCATGACCTACGACATACGATCTGCGTCTTTAAACTTTGATCTGCGACCTAACCCTAACCCTAACCCTAACCCCTAACGCTAACTAACCCTAAGTTAAGCCGTTACAATTTATCCCTCCCTTGGCCTAACCTCCAGGGTTGAGAGTGAAGTAAGGCTCTTTACCAGAGAAAACCTAACCTCTAACCCTAACCCTAACCCTACCCTAACCCTAACCCTAACCCTAACCTTGCATGTCGCATGTCGTGACCGGTCTTCCATTTATAACAGATAAGTGTAACCAAAAATGAACAAATAAAATTGTTCTTGATTAGCCAAATGCATATTATATTCTATGCAATAAGACAATTCTGATGACATCAAAGGATACATCATACCCAAGATGAATATTTTGAAAATCGAAAAATTTTGGTAGAACATGACTAGCATCACCAGTATCAATTCTGAAAAGAGACAAAGAAAGGAAAAAATATTTTATCACACATTCAAATATCATTCAGTTATGTTTTCATACACATGATTTTACATGTTTTATTGAAAGATATGACTAAATGCCAAAGTGTAACAAATCTTGGAAATGCAACATTGTCCAAATTATTTGATACAAGTTATGATAATAGATTCCTGAAAATTGTGAACATTTTAGCCAGTGAAAATCATTAACTTTGGTCATGTGATTAATGGCTGCTTGTGTCCTCTACAATTGCTTGTCAGATGTCAGACATTGTGAGCAACTAGTATACTGCTCTGGTGCCATTCATGCCCAAAGCTGTAAGTGCAATATTGCAAGCAGGCCAGGCAAGAAAGATGACCATATGCATGCATTCATAACAGATAGTACAATATGGAACAACATCTGAGTCTGTCTCAAAGTAAATTCATGTGAAAAGCAAGCAAGAGCATTGAGTTGTTGGTATGTGTGCTTTGTTATTAGACTTCAATCACTTTGTACATGTGATGCTGTAAACCAAAAATGCAAACCACAGCACCAAACCTATTAGCTCTGTGATAATTTTACTACAGAACTTAAAGCCTCTACCGAACGATTCAAACTTTCCTCCAATAATGAGGTGGATCATACTGACAAGAACTAGGTAATGGATTGTATAGAGGTAGCTTGAAATTTCACAAAAAGGACCAAGACATACCTTGTATGTTGAGCAATATCCATTCTGCATAAGACTCAATTGGATAGCCATTGGCAAACTGGTATACAAGTATTACGGCAAAGCTGAAATAAATCACAGTATGAGTATTAAAGAATGTACAAAGAAATCTATCATTTTCATATCTTATAGTGTTCATAGCGGTGGTAGATACCACAAAATGCAAATTATCCCCTATTACTGAAGAAAATTCAACCAACTCTCATTTTTATACAGTAAGTTTATCAGCAAAAGATTGAAAATAATATTGGAACTGTTGCCTTCCTTTGCTTGGAAAGTAACAGATGGACAAATAGATCTTGGTAGGGCGGTGACTCACAACTTTTTTACGTATATTCCAAAATTTGATTATTCTTTTTTTCAGATCTTGCACAGAATTTAGTACTTTTTGCCAAATTTGCATGCTTTTTTTCCTGCTGACCTTGCTGTGATATAAATATAGTTTGTTTTCCAAATCAACACTGCTGCAAAAGAAGTTTTAGCAATGTTTGCTCAGCAGAATTTTTATGTCACTTTTGACCACCCCTCCAGAATCAAATGGTCTATCCCTAATAACATGTCAACCTCCGGGAGTCATTATTCTATTCTCTGGTATATTTGGCACTTTAATGAGATTTACCGGCCATTGAGAGTAAATCTGCCAGACTTGACTGTTAAGTAAATATTGGTCTTTGTACCCAGATAAGAGAATGGTTATTTTTTTTTGTTTTGATACAGCTATAATGGGACTTTAAACTATGGTTAAACGATAAAATTGAAAACAAATGTCTGTACTAAAACACTTTCTATTTTGGCTATCTTGTATCACAAGTGACTGGGAACAGGTGCCACCATGGATATCTTTACATCCATGGTGCCACGTACCGGTACTACACCTGTATTTGTGAAATAAGGGGAGAACCATTTGATTTTGGGGAGGGATGGACATGCTTGGGAAAAATTGTCCACAGATGATTTCTGTCACTTGAATAATGACTCACAGAAATTAATCTGGTAACTATATACTTTGAGAAAAAATTGTTCCAACTATAAAACAAAATAAGAAAATGGTGCAGTCATGTGCCTGAAACTAGCAAAATTTTGAGAATCAGGTTCTCTCCATTCTTTGGAGGCATGCCAACATAGTGGTTATGCTGAATTAGTATTTTATGATATAGGTAAATAACAAAAGTCTGGTAAAACATCATTGCACAAATAGCGGTTTGTTCAAATTGTTGCAATGACAGCCCCTTGAAAACATATTTCAGGTAATCTGTTGCAACATAAAAACATTGACAATTATGATCAATATTTTATGATAAGGCCAAATAAAAAAATATGTGCTGTTCCGATTACATGGTTTTCAAAAATAGGGTAGGTAGGTAGGGAATTTTTTTTTTTTCAATTGTTTTTTTATTCCTCAATGTGCATTTTGTACGCGTTCAAACAAACTATCAGTAAATAATTTCCTCATGAAACACACTCAAATTGAATATCAAACTATTAAAATAAAATAAAATCGCGTGATTTCATGCGTTTCATGTTTTTTCATATAGTTATGCTTACTTCCTGGTTTATGAAGCTCAAAAAAGTCTAGGGTCGGAGGATAAAATTGGGGTAGGTCGGGTAATCGGAACAGCACATATTTTTTATTTTGGCCTAAGGGTTTACTTGGTGAATTGTTTGTGTAAATAGTGAAAATTCAAAACACATAACAGATTTTGTAAGTTTTTAAAGTCTTCAGTGAATTGAATGAAATGTCCCAAATATAGTAATGATGGAAAGGTTCTTTTCTCATCCATGACATTGTTTTATCCCAGATTTGATAAACTCAGTGAAAGGGAGTTTTCGTATATTTTAAGTTAAGATGATGAGTTGTCTCTCATGAAATTATATTACAAACACTAATGTCTCCCCCTTGCAGTAGCAGGTCAAGTCATTGATGAAAATGTTTAGTTTTGTTCTTGCTAAACTTAGGACGGTGCACTTTCTGAAGTGTGCACCATTCCGGTTGCTTTTGTTGCTGTGCTCTTAATATGTGTTAAAAGCCAGGAGTAAAATGCTTCAAAAATCAGCCTACTCCTCATGTATTTTTACCAGCTATAACTTGTTTAGGAAATTGAGATACAACAGAAATGGTAAACTTCTAATCATAAATTATACTTTCACAGAACACTGAAAGTTATATAATGGCACAGATGTTAACTAGTGACATTGCAGGTACAATTACGAAGCATATGTTACAGACTTGTTAGCTGAGAACAAATAATTGCATATTTTCTACATATGGAATTATTCGAATTTGATGTAGGACTTTAAAAGAAATGGGAAATTTTGCAAT
This sequence comes from Ptychodera flava, assembly GCF_041260155.1. Taxonomy (NCBI): domain Eukaryota; kingdom Metazoa; phylum Hemichordata; class Enteropneusta; family Ptychoderidae; genus Ptychodera; species Ptychodera flava. The sequence continues at coordinate 47,789,528 of NC_091932.1, read as the reverse complement.
TGCAGTAACAGGAAAATGCTGACACGCCCCCCCCCGAAATTAAATGGTTCTCCCCTAATCGGGCGCGAAGATTGACACCTTACCAAGCCCATTCGAGGAAAACACTTGTAATGCTGACTCCTTTTGTACTCTTCGTTTGCAAAATTCGCCATATTTGCGGAACTTTAAGCGCTATGCAAGGTAAAACACACGTAAAATTGAGAACTTGAAGAACAACGCCACCAACTTGTGAATCCACCATGACTGTAAATGAACTCTGACCTGTGATAGAAGTCACGCACCTTACGAGAATTTATGAGAAATCGGTATATGGCCTTTCAAACTCGCGGGATCTGCCTGTATGATACATCCAGTTACTTGCTGAGCCGTGGTCTGGTATCGACGGACGCCAACACGATCAACGAAGACACTGCTTAGGTAAGAAAATGATCATTTGTACGCAGCAATTTTTTGAATAATTATGTTGTGACGCCCGCTGCCAGCTACTTTGTTTCGTTTCCGGTCCTGACCGAAAATCAGTGAACATGTTTGCAATTCTAAATCAGTGAGAATGGAATAATATTGAAAGACTGGAGATGGATGAGTGGTTACATAATGTTACACGATCGACTTACGAGGCCTGTTTGAATTCGCGTTTCATTGACTCAACACAGTGAAATTATGAACAAATGTTTCCCCGTATTTTTTTAAAGACATAGGTGATTAGCTTCAGGTCCAGAGTATGCATTGATGTTCACCATGTTTAAGTGTTTTTCAGTGTATCTGATTGGATAGTGTACAACTCATTCATTGAAAACAAATTTATGTTTTGAAAATCGAGACAGCTATATTGTCGCAAAAGAGCCCTTGAAAGTATAACGCCATTGCAGAAATTAGACTAAACGATAAGATATGTGTGAAATTTCTGTTTATTTTGCTAGTAAAGCTCTATGATCAGCATATGAAAGGCAATTACATTATTCGTGACGTGAGTAGTCAACATGCCGTAATATTCGACGACGAACCGTCCATAGCACAATGTGTAGAGTTGATGACCAAGGACGCAGTCCTTCTTTTATTGAGGTGCCGTGCCAAGTACCTCTTAAAATGACACAATGAAAACACGGCAGCCACAGCCAACAGATGTAAACGCTTCATTTCGATTGAATCCGAGGATAGGCTTTTGAAATTTTCCATCCATTCTTCTTGCTATTTCAATGTTAAATACACAGACCCTAAAAAGGGTCTATGTTTTATATCAAGGTAACTAATGTTTACTGTTTTGTGCATGTGTTTATATACATTTGTACATGAAATATATGTAATAGCATATATATATATATATATATATATATATATATATATATATATGTGTGTGTGTGTGTGTGTGTGTGTGTGTGTGTACATGAAAATGAAGACATTTGAATCTGTACATGTGTAGATATGTCTGTATATATACATATTTTTTACATAGGTAATATATGTATATATTTAATATTAATATAATATATATTTATAACATCTATATAACAATATACATGTACTGTCTGCATATAAGTATTCTTTTTTGACAAATTTAATTATATATTAAATGATATACAATGTCCTTGGAGATTTAATAATAGATACATGTATTAGTAGTTTATACTTGAAGTACTTTATATATATATATATATATATATATATATATATATATATATATATATATATATATATATATATATATATATATATATATATATATATATATATCAAAATATGTGTTTCATTTAAAGTTATGTCACGTACGTTTGTGCAATTTCTACCTAACATTCAGCAGTTTTGTTGTATATGTAATTTACATGTCATATTATTTCCATTGAATACACAGTGAAAATGTCATGTTTCTTATGAACAAAAATCTGATCATTCTTCATTGCTTGATACATGATGATGAAGATCAGGGTTGACTCCAATGACCTAATTGATTTTGTGTGTAACATTTCATCATCAATGACACAGCCTGCTTGAATTGAATGCTACTTGTATTGGCGACCCTCTCCTGGTTTAGCAGTCAGGATTTGAAAGCGGGAAGGATTGCAAAGCAGCGAACTGATCCTCCCTCTGATAAAATTTTGCTCAATTTCAGAAATCAATATTTGATACACGTACATGTATGTTATTCAGCCTTTGTTGATGGTCAGATTAGATTCGGATAAGGAGAGAACCTGGTTCTATGGTCATGTGTGGGATTTGGTCATAATGATGCCTACAATCTTGACTTTTCTAGTGAACAGCTCTAGGATCATCTCACAACATCTCATTACAGTGAGAGCTGCTGTGTTTCTGCTACCCTGAAAGCATTGGAGACTCTGAACTGTTGTAAAACTTGACCTTGTATTCCATTAATTCCACCTACTTCTTAAGGTTTTAAATTAAGAAAGATGGAAAACAAGTATTACCATATACATGCTGTGTTGTTTGTTCCAGATGTTTTTTTTTCTGCACTTCCATGTTAGCATGTATTAGGCACATTCATTTTCATGCATTGTGGTCATGTGTGATCTATCAGACTAATTTTGCAGTTATTTAAAAAATTAGATACACAATTTAAAAAAATATTTTCATGAATTAACTTGTTCAGTAATGTTTGTATTTATTTACAAATATCTTTCCCCAACATGAATTTTTTTTCAAAAAAAGAAAAAAAAATGGGAAAATAAAATAAGAGGTTTGAATTGAAGGGCTATCCTTAATGAGGAAGTCTGTGCTCTTTGAAGTGTTGAAACTGTATAATCAGCTCGTTGTTACAATAATCTCTTTCAAAAATAAAGAGATAGGTAGGGATATTTGAGAGTTGAGATGAATTGTGTCACAAAAGGGGAAATGAGAGTGTGTGTTATTAGTGTGAGAGAGTTGACATCAGTCAGAAGGCTATTGACCTAGACTTCTGAAGAGATGATGCTAAATATTCAGTTTTATGTCTGTATAAAGCTATCAGTGAAAAGTACACTTGGAACTATTTTAGCAAATGTTATCGGCAATAATTTTACTATGGTCTTAAGCTAATATAAATCATAAGTCATTCTTATCAGTGCAGGCATTGGAGAAACATTTCATACTAGCTAGTATTTTTGCTGGTTTTTGAGTGTGAACAATTGTACTCTCTACTACCTTTTTTCTATTTTGGGCCTTGAGCCTGATTTAAATAAATAAATAAAAAAATAAGTGCCCTTTTTTCTGCAAATGAGAGTATATCTCGTCACCAAAGTCAGACCATCTCACCATATGAATAATCTTAATCTTTTTACTTCAGCATTTCAGAGAAATTTATCATAATCTAATCAGAAATTTTGTCAGATTCACATGACTGTAGATTTAATCAAGCTTGAATTTTAGCAATTGTAGAGGAAATTTAACTCTTCCTCATTCAGGTTTTATTTAGGTCCTGCTTTAGGCAGTGAAGTTTGTCAATCATGACCTGCTGAGAAGGCAGTCTGTCCTCAAGGCTCGTCAATTATTTCTTCTTTTCTCCCTCTGGAATATTCCATGTGCCATAAGCCTACTGCAATTGGAGTTGTTGGGACACGCTGTCACCAAATCTGGGAAAAAAGTGCCTTCTTAACTTCATTGCAACTGTACTGCATTAATTAACCAAGGCAGACAAAAAACAAAAAAAATATCCGAGTGGTGAGTGGGTTCATAATATAACAATATGAATTACAAAATGTTGGTTTCACATTTGGTTTGTTTTTTTTTGCCACATATGGAAATTTAGAATATTATAGGTGTCAGCTGATGCTCCAGGTTTTCAGTTTGTGCAAGGAAAATTGTCAGAGTTGAAAAGGGTGTAGAAAAGAGCCAGTCAGATGACAACTGAGATGTGATTGATGTATTGCTGTAGTGGATATTATTTGTGACTTCAAAAGATTAAATTATACTAGCATGGTTTGGATTGAAATCCTGCTTAACACAATAAAGTGCAGCACAACTGATGCACTGTAACACAGTGGTTAGGGGTAAAGATCAACTTTATTGTAGACTAGTTGATTGAAATGTGGCCAACTTGCACCAACAACAAACTACAAGAGAATACAAAAGTCAAAATGAGAAAAAGAAAAACTACGAGCATACAAACTGCCAGCACTTCCAAGTATACAAATGTAGCAAGTGATGAGCAGAAACACTTTGTAATCTCTTCCCAGGGTAATACTAGAGGCATTATAAACCTGCCTCCCGGTTATTTAAATGACAGTAAAATCAGGGTTGTTGCTGCACACGATAATCAGCATTTTAAATTTAGTGTTTTAAATTTTCATAGAAAGGTATGTGATTGATGTAATCAAACTTCAGTCCGTCAAGTCCTACTTCTGGAAACAAAACAGCAGGAGGTTGATGATCCAATTGTTTTCTCATTACATGTAATTGCAATGAAGCTAAGTACCGGTAGTACCATATTACATCGTTGAAATATAGATTTTCTGAGTTGATGACGTCCACTTCACTACATTGTCGGCTTGAGTACAGTAATAACGAAGCTGATTTAGCCGTTTTATTTTCACAAACTTTAAATGTGTGAGAACTACCGGTATGTACAATGTATACACATGGTCATCTGTTCAAGGTATGGTAGGCTATTCACTGTCCTCTCCCTCCGAAGGTTACCAAGCTAGGAAACACTTGTGATGAAATAAAATTGACGGCAAAATGGCTGATAACAATTTTACTTTTGTCAAACGACCACCGGAGGTACACGTCAATTGCATTGGTGATGACACAACATTTAGGTTGTTGTCACCTGCAAAGGCCATATGTGAGTTTCCTATCTCACAGCTTGGGTGGACACTGTGGAGTCCCTAATGCCATAGCTGGTGGTATCAAATCTCTGTTGTCACACTGTGTGGTAATAACAGTGTTATCACTGCCTCCAGGGATTTCAGTCCTTTGCTGAGTGATTGCAAGTAACACTCTTAAACGGTATTGCACAGTGTGTTAATGCTGTATGGTCAAAACAACACTCCAAAAGAAGGCTAGGTTAATAGCAAATGTATTACCAGCTCATCTCTTGTAACTGTTCTGAGTGTTGAAAGAGAAACTCTACGAGTCTGGCTATTTTAAAGTAAAATAAATAAACGTAAATAAAAGAATAAAACGATAAATAAATAAATAAGTAAATAAATAAATAGATAAATGAAATTAATATATCATAAATATGTACAGAACAATTGACTTTTGTCAATTGTTCTGAACATAATTCTAATATCCATGAAAAAACAAAGTACCAATATTTTAATTTCAAAACCTCTGATTCAAAACCACTGATATTTTGAAATCATAATATAAAAGGGAGGGTGTTATCCTGTCTGTGGTTGTGTGTATAGGGCCCGTACAATGGGTCTGTTGCTACATGTACATGTATGCACAGCATATCTGACAAATCCTTGTGCATACCAAAAATGGTGACTTTGTGGCCAAAGAAGCTTAATGAAGGCACACAACCAAAGTTTATTTGAGGCTGTTTATTTGGTAAAGTCTTGGAGTAAGATTAATTGGAAAGCTTCAAATCTGGTGAACTATGAACACATCAAATGCTGAATTTGCTCACATTTGCTCGACATTTATTGCCAATCTCTGAGAAGATTTTTTTATCAATAAGAAGTTCATACAGCGGCAGAAGGGACGACCCCTCCGTTTAACCGGTTGGTGACACATGGATGATGATCGATGAAGCTGTCAAAGATAGCCTTAACTGCCAAAGTTTCCAGTGTTTGGCTTAATTTCAACTGAATTCAATAGGCATGAAACTGCTGTAAAATTATGGAGAAAGTTAGCTCAGATAAGATTAACAATAACCAGGCATTGATTAATACACAGTCCCTCCACCCACCGACAGTGAATTCCATGTATGCTAGCCATATCTGTAGAGTAGATTTATCCAAAGTTGGTTAGAATCTGTATGAGAATCAGCTATAGACAATCAGAGGAATATTTTACCAAAAGGGGAGGAATATTTTACCAAAAGGGAAATATAATGCAAAGGGATGATGGGTAATTACCTGCGGAACATGGGGGCCAGGGATGATGGTACTAGCCTGAGGAACATGGGGGCCAGGGATGATGGTACTAGCCTGAGGAACATGGGGGCCAGGGATGATGGTACTAGCCTGAGGAACATGGGGCCAGGGATGATGGTACTAGCCTGAGGAACATGGGGGCCAGGGATGATGGTACTAGCCTGAGGAACATGGGGGCCAGGGATGATGGTACTAGCCTGAGGAACATGGGGGCCAGGGATGATGGTACTAGTCTGAGGAACATGGGGCAAGGGATGATAGGTACTGCACTGAGGAACATGGGATCAGGGATGATGGTAAAGATGTAGGCAATTTTGATTACAGGTGGCAAAATAAAAGTGTAGTTAGTGGATAGGTACTGCTGGTAGGTACATGTAGGTTCTGTCTTGAGGTCAGTTGATGGGGCACTGAGGGACTGAGGGAAGACAGGGTCAGGGATGATTGGAATTAAGCTGCCCTTACGGAGCATGGGTCAGGGATGGGGATGGGGGTTGGTACAGTAGATGTGACACTGACAGGTTCTTCGTTTGTTAGGATAGATCATGAGCACAGTCACTGCAATGGAAAAACACTTTTATTGTGATATGAAAACCCTACATTCCCCTCCCTTGCCTGGCAAAATCTTCCAGACATCAATTAATGGAGCACGATGCGGATCCAGCAAAATTAATGTAGTTTGCGTTGAGACGTGTCTTCATGTTTTATGAAATAATACATGTACAATCCATCAATCTTTGAAATTAATCTCTGCCTCACGATATGGTAATGCATCCAGAGTGATTGATTAGAAAGTTTTCCGACATGACCAAAATTATCTGTATATCAAGATGTCATGTTGATTGGGTAGAATAGATATAGATTTTCATAAATTTACAAATGTAGTAATTTATTATTCATGTATCTATCTATATCTATCTATTTATTCTGTCAGTGGTAAAGCTGTACATAAATCTCAATGCTCTTTATTTGCAATATGTGTTGTTCCATTTCAACTTTGTTTCACATGTAATTTTTTGCAAAGTGATCAAATTGTTGTTTTCCATTTCTGAATCCACTGTAATTTTTCCGACCAAAATTTTAGTGCAACATTTTACCAATTTTTATGAATTTTTCAGTAATTTTATCAATAATTTTGGACCAAATGGACATCAAAATTCAGTGCCTTCATTTTTTGATCAAAATTTTGGTACAAATCTGATAAAAATTGACAGAAAATGACTTTAGCACTCAAAGGGTTATGGGATACATGAATTTGAATTAATCATTAAAGTGATTTTTTTTGTCTTAAAACTGAAGAAAGAAAGGTCGCTTACCCAAAGTGGTATGCAGCTTTGCATTTTACTTCATGAACCCTGTAAATAGATACCCAGGTAGTTGAAACTAACTTCTTTAACAAACGCCCCAGACATGTACAATATAGTACACCCAGTTGTTGAAAATCTCTCGAACACAAAATATTCACAAATTTATAAATTCTGGCTTTATTTAATGTACACTTGTTGTAATAACAGTTTATGTTTATGCATCATGGCAGAATGCACCATGGCTCCCGATATTTAGACTTGTAAATTTTTATAGTATTTACAGTAGCAGCTACAGTGTATTCTGCATGTGTAAATCATTTTGAAAAATTGAGTAAATTTGTAAAATTAAAAATTTGGTTTTTTTTTTATGATAGAATTAATGTAATAATAGTGACCAATTTATGAATTTCAAATGACAAATATCAGTAAATTTTTAGACAATGTTTCTTCGGTACTTAATTCAAAATAAAAAGTTTAATTTTTCCCTTGTAGTCCTAACATATGGATAATGGCCGATTTGTTAATTGAAATGACAAATACATTGGTAAATTTTGAGGTAAATTTTTTTCTATATACCTAATGTCGGTGACCCTTTCCATTATATTCTTGATTTTTAAAGGGAATGAAATAACGTTTCCTGTAGAAAAGTGTGAAGTCCCTTCAGTTTTGAGATACATAACTACATACACATGGCCATGATTTATTAGTTTTGTAGGCGTATGATATACATGCAACCTGCTTCTATTGGCAGTAAAACGTGTCTGTGTTTGTTTGCTTGAAGCCATGTAAAACATGTACCCTACTTCCTCTTGGTAGCCGCAATAAATCTACAAATTTTACGCTACTGTAAATTTAACTCCACTGGTGTAAATTTTTTATGGTACCGTCATTTTTTGTTTTGCTATTTCCTTCATCTTATTTAGGTCATTTTTGATAACTATGTGTTTTATATCAAGTATCAATTAAAATATTTTTCACAACAACATGTATACCAGATAGTATTAAATTAATTCCTGCGTTGGTACATATGCTTATAGAGAGATCATGTTTGCTGGCGATTTATTGTCGCTATTTTAAGATTGATTATTTTTTTGATAAAGTACTGCTGTTTTTCAAGTCTAAGTGGTAACCATTGGTCACTAGTCTACCAAAATTGTCTTTTATAAGATACAAATATATCTCACATGTTATCATGATATGACCTGTTATATTTAAGAAATATAGATTGCATATGGGATCTCATAAATCTAGCTACCAGCAATTGTTCCAGATACCAATGTTAGTTTAATACTTTTTTGAAATGTTATGTATCAAAATAATCAACATTTCACTTCTCGGTGATGTACTGGCATTAACAGGCACCTGTATTTTTGATAAAATTTTCTATTTCCCTTGTTTTCATGAATAATTACTGCTATTGTACCGGATATGAAGCTTCATCTTCTCAGGGGCTGTGATAAATGAAATTCATGTTATTTTTGATTGGATGGGGGCATTGTTTACCCTCAAAGTCAGTTTGATATGTCACAGAACCAAGAAAATTTTACTTTATACATGAACAGCAGGCTCAAGGAAATTTCTAGGAATTGCCAAATTCAATTTAAGAGTTTAGAAATCTTCAAAGTAGTGGGGCAATATTTTGATTGGCGGGACGGTGTACAACCGAAACTATATGTTATACCCATTCTATGTATATGCAATATTAAGATTTGTTTTGAAATGTTCATTGCTCAAAATATGTTGGTAGTTTACTTTAACAACCTATTTTAGCATTTTATAATGTTTTGAGAAAGTTCAGATCACAATTTGAACATCACATTTTTGTACTTCTGAACTTTTGTTTAGGGGAGGGTTAGGGCATTTAGGGCAAATGTGATGAATTTCATTTTCCATGCACATGCTTTATTATCTACCGTTCTTTAATTAGCAAGTTAGATCTTCTCGCACATTGCAACTACAGTCTAAATCTGTTTGATTTGTGAAAAATGAACTTTTGTATATTAATTCAGACACATAATACATTGAGTGAATGACACGTTAAATCAGACAAAACATTTTCAAGATGTAAGAGGTACGTGTAGGTTGCACGGCAAGTTCACTGAATATCTGTCTTGTTCTCTTCCAAATTCACCAAAACAAGTTCTCCACAAGGGGATTTTAGGGGTGGGCCATGCGTCGATATTTTGATCAACCTAATGATATGGTAATAAACATACTAAAGAATATATTTCCATGACAAAAGAATATGCAAATTATGTATTGTTATGTAAATTGACTGTGGAATGTCTTCACAATTGAGAAAGATTTGGCTTGATAGTAATGTGTATCATTTTCATTGCACCTCAGCTGTCTAGGACTGGAGTACAGTGCACTGAATTTTTTAGGAATTATTTTATTTCAGGTGTAGAAAAGAATTCAATATCATTTGTCCGGCAAACATGCCAGTGAAATGAAATTTGCTATTTTATGCTCTGTTGCACATGTACCTTCAACTAATCAATGAGGTATATTGTCGTACATAAATGTATTTCTCTGACATACAATAGCTTCACTTATTTTCCAATATTTTTCCAACACAAAGGAGGTTGTTATTTAATTATCCCACAATCTCCCCTATAGCAAATTAGCTTTTAATTTGCTGTACTGCATCCTGGTTCAGTTTCTGTGACCTTTACAGTCACAAAGGCTCTTAAAAAAGCAGTTGAAAACTCTGAGTTTACAAATGAAACAAGATTTGTCGAGGCTCATATACAGATCTATGCACTTATCTCAGTGTTTGTTTGTTTGTTTGTTGTAGTCTATTGATATTCATTTTAGAAGGCTCTGCTGTTGTGTTTAACTTTTTCTGATATTCTGTAAAATACGCCAAATAAAGCCAACACCAGTACATTATCACTCTAGGATTATTTTTCTGTTTTGAATATTGTGTTTGATGAAGTTCAGGATTCCCAAGTACCAGTTTTTTCTCAGACTTTGACAAATCAAGCACAAAAAACTCCAGGTGACCGCCAAAGTCTACAAGCCCCAGGATGAAATGTTCTTTAATGGACTGGCAGAGACAATAATTTAAATAACATTTTTTTAAAGACAAGCAGTTTAAATTAATGTCTTCTTTATTGGCAATATTCATTACATGGTGAAAAGCAGAATAAAAGAAACCTATCTTTGATGAGCTCTACAGCATTTTATGTCCACAGCTAAATTGTATATAATGATGTTCATTTCATGGAAAAATAAATTATTCTTTGCAAATGTCAGAGGCTTGGATATGATGAAACAATTTTCTCCAGTTCCAGTTCAATATAATAGACTTTTTTCCCCAAAGCAAAGCAACAGAGCACCAGCATTGTGAATTTTCAGCTGTAGTGATCATTCGGGGTCTTCTGGCACTCACTAATACTCATACCATTAAATATATACCTTTGTACCTTTGCTATTTCCTGAAGTCATATACATTCATTGAGATAAAAAAACACTATTCAGGAAATTTTGGAATAGACCATTAAGGCAGTTATGAGTGCCGTGCCATTCAAAATACTGACCTTGTATGCTATACCCAAGCCATCAACAGCCATTGTGTCTCGACGGGTTTGTCATTTTGGATACACTCTCTATTCATTTCTTTTGCTTGATGGTTAAAGGGGCAGGTCTCTTATCAGCCATATTTCTATATACAATAGCACTGATCGCAAATTATGTCATGTTTTTCTCTCATTAATATGCGTAAATAAATGTTTGTCTTCATTTTCCGCATAAATGATGAAAATAAAACCTGCTAGTGTTACAATGGTTACTCAAAGTCACACTAGTTTGTAGTATTTTATGGCTCAATACAAGCTGCAACAACAGCCGTGCATGCAACAATGTTTGTTCGAATTTTGAGGCAGCGTTGTCCGAATGTCGCGCGCATGCAGCTATATTTAGTAACAAACCTGAAATTGCAATCAACGCTATTAACCTTTTGAGTACTGTAATTTTTCCAACCAAAATTTTTATACAACAGTTTATCAATTTTTATGAATTTATCCGTAATTTTTAAAATAATTTTGGACCAGATGCCCATAACTTTGTGTTTGCCATAGTTTTTTATCAAGAATTTTGAAAAAATGTGAAAAAAGTGTAAGGAACTGAAAAAAGTCTGTGTTATATTTCAGAAATGCATTGACCCTCCAAAACTGTCAGCTAAGAACAAAGGATCAACATCATGTAAAAAGTCAATGTCAACAATAGAGACTGCCATGTTAAATGCAGTAAATAATATGCATGTTTACAATGCTGTTTTTAAATTTTTCCTTTCAGGAAATCATACTGTAATCAATATAATGTATGATCAAAAATCTAGTTTTTGGTATAAAAATTTTTGAAGTGAATGAGTTGTAGTTTGTACACGAATTGTACCAAAGTGAATCAAGAGAAACAAACTGATATCTGTGAATTTCTATGCCTGACTGCCGGTTTTCCATCAGCTTACATGTAACTTAGACATTTTACTTTCCAATGTTGTTACATACAGTAGATCTAGACAAGCCTATACCAATATATCCATGGCCATCAGCCAAGACCATTGAGATTATCTATCATGCTGATCTATGCATCCATGACTACCGGTATGTCATATTCTGTGGTTTATATGCAAACAAAATTGAAATAAATAATAAACAAATACATACAATTAAAATATTGTCTTCCTATGTCTCTTGGTTAATGAGCCTGCGCTAAGTGTATTGTTGATATGAGTCTTCACAGTGTAAATCGTATTTGTGGGTGAAATGGGAAATTTAAAGTTTCAAAATCATGGTACAGTATGTAAGCCTTGTTTATTGTACATTTCTTGTTGCATCAGTAGTTCTTGCTTCGTATTTGGTGGCTCTTAAAATAGCCATTTGGTACGTGTTTGACATCTGACAAATTTGACAACAAATTTTGAATGCATCTTGCACTTTTTCTTCCTTGTTTGTGCTGACAATGAAACCAACCATTTGAAATGTCGGGATGGGCTCTGGGTAAGTGCCCAGCCCCAATTTCTGAGGACAATTATTTGCTTCAGACCCTGGGCAGATAAATATAGCTAGTCCCTTTTCAAAAGCCTCTGAAACCTTTGGTCGATTTGCAGTCTTTGAAAAACTCATCCTGCAGTTGAAATGATACATTTGCTATGATGTTGCCGAATGTGTATAAAATTTCATATCAAAATTTCATATCAACTAAAAGGTAATCTAGAAGGCAGTATACCATTGCAATATTAAATATCAGTACTTTAGCTTTCCAATGTTTGTTCTTTCAAAGGGAATAATTTGCAAAATAAACATACTCTCTTCCTATTTTATGTCACCAATACTAGAAAATTTACATGTTGCTTTAAACAAATGCAGAAGCCCTTGAGCAAACATGATTGGTTGCTTGGTAACCATTGTTAGTGCTCCATGGCAACAAAGATGTCAGCTCTGACCTCTTTGTTAAGAATATATCAGATTGTTAAATTTGCAGCTAATTATACTGAATATGAAAACACTGTAATCAAATTTATGTCCACTTCTAAATATAGATCTAATAAAACTAATGAATTCTCTATCGTATAAAGGCAACATTGTAATGTGCACAGCAATTTTTGTCATGTTTAATGAGTATTGATTGTAACATAAATCTAATGTAGGCATATATCGCATATTGCAGTAATAAAACAATAAACTGCTTGTATGGTCTAAATCACTTTGCAGAATTAATACTATACTGTCTACATGTGTGCCACGATATACAATGGTGTTGTCGTGACCTGGTGGTGAAAATTGACCTTAGGTGACCCCTCTAATTGCATATGTCTGTTTGTGCCAGTTCCTCATCCTTTAACCTTTTGAGTCATGTAAATTTTCCATCCAAATTTTAGTGCAATATTTTCTGATTTTTCTTATTTATTTGGTAATTTTCTTTGACAATCTTGGACCAAATGGATATCACTTCTTTGGCTACAGTTGTTGGTCAGAATTTTGTGAAAAATCTGACAAAATATAGCCTCTGTTACATTTTATAACGGCGGAAAACATTATAAACTTTGGCACTTAAAGGGTTAAAGCTGTTTTGATGAAAACTGAAGATCCTGGCATTTAACTCTCTACCTGCGATCATTCTGGAGTATACGATGTTCACTAAAAGTAAGAGAATCACCATTCTTCAGAATCTTGTGTAAATATTCCACATTCTAAATGAAATTTATGAGTGGTAACCATGGTGACCAGCTTTATATACATAGATAAACATCTGTAAACCCTACTATTTACATCAGATGTGCATGGTTTTAAATAGCAAACATCAGATTAAGGTAGTATGCACATTAAAATTCAAAGACTCAAAACTCATCAATTATTTTTCCACAAGGAAACTTTATTCCCATTACTTAGAGGTCAAACACGAAAATAAGGAGTCAGCATGCAAAATTTGAAACAAATTCCAAATTTTGCTGAAACTTGAAGTTCAAAATGGCTTCCGTCCATGTGTTACATGTACTTCTGTAGTGAAAGATTAAATTTTAATTTTTACAAAACTAAGCCTGTGAAAACTTGATGTACCTCATGAGCTTCAAAATGAGCCCCAAAAGTGGTAGACAAAAAACAAGCCTGTATAAGTTTTAGAGTTGAAATACTTGTCCTTGAGGCTCATTCTATCATAATTCCAACATGGTCCTAGATGGTTATTATGTTGAATTTCAAATTTTAATGGAAATTTTAATCATCATATAGTCTGTGAAAATGAGATTCTCAAGGCAAATAATACTTAAAAAATAAATAATTGCTCATAAACTGGGTTAGAAAGTAAACAATACATGTTGTTACAAAATTAATTGACAGATTGTAAATGAACAGTAAATGTAATTCTTGATAATATTATCATTATTTTTGTCCTAGTAAGAGACTATACTCCTCCCTAAATTATGCTGAAATGCAAAAAATATCAATGCATTGTTGAAACAATGAATCATGAATCTGCTTCTCTACTTTCCAACATGTTCTTTTTTTATCTGCTTTTGCTCTCCTCATCTGTTAAAGATAGGGTAGTCTTACGGCTGACTCGCAGCGTGTTGCAAGGTTATATCTGATTAGTCGATTGTCACTATTCACAGCCACTTAGGGAGTCTATTTGTATATTTTTCATTATATGGTAAGATTCAGCCACCCAATTGGATAACAGCTTCGAAATCGCTGCGAGTCGTCGGCCCTAGTCTTCTGAGTTTGTCATACTAGGGGGTCAAACTGCATCATATTGAAATGCATTGTGGGTAAAAAGTCGACTTCTCACCACAGTAAGAGTTTGAGATAATGATCTCATAAATACCTTTAACGCAAATGTCATCGTTGTCATGGCAAAAAGTTCTGTTTGATCGTAAAACTAGCTAAATTAACTCATTTTTGTCTTTTTAGACATTTCTGACATGGAAATTTAGTATAACCTCAAACTTTACCTTCGCTTCCGTAGTCTTACGTTTTTACCTGTAGAAATCTGCCATATTGAAAATATGGTCAACCACCTCAGACTTTTATGACTAACTTAGGTGGCAAAATGGTATTTAAGGTACTGAGAATTCACTATTATATCCTGTTATTGGTAATGAAATTCTAAGCCAACAATCAACACCTATTTTGTGAATAATATCATTGAAGTGCAGAGATGTCGCAAGTTATGATGAACAAATTCATGTAGATCACACTAGTATTGATTTCGTTTGCTTTATTACATTTAAACACGATACTCTGTAAATAGTTAAACAAGTCATGAATACATCAGTGTAATAATTGCACCTGACAAATATTTTTTCTGTCCAGTATCTTGAAAGAAAATGAAATGAAAACATGAATGATCTTGTCTGTTTGTGTCCATCGTCCAATTATAGTTGACAATGGACACAAGTATTTGACTGCCAATCTTACAGTAATTACAGAATTCATGTACAAATGAATGAACCATCATATTTTTATGATGTTGATTTTGTCACTATGCATTGGACAGAGAAATGTAAATAAAGTAGGATTCTATTATCAGAGTGTACTGTTCAGGTATTGATGTCATCTTGTTTTCAAATTTCAAGCCTGACGTTGAAGATGTCAACCGTAATGATTTTATTGGCAGTAATATCAGGTTATTCACAAAATACCGGGATGTAGGGCCCAAGTATATTGTGCTGAAGAGGTTTTGTGCACATCTCAGGCAATACTTAATCATATGATGCGGGAGGAAATATTGCCATGCAATTGCTTGTTTTAATGTGTCCTTTCCATTCAGACTTTCAATTGTATTGGCAGACCTAGGTGTGAATGGAGGCTGAGGATGGTTCAAATAGGGACCTTGGTGCGTAGGAGGTTTGTATTAAAGGCTGAAGGTGTAAGGGTTAATGCTAACTGGAGGTGTTTTCATTGAAATGAAATATACATATTTATTGACCTTTGACCTATGACCAAGGGTCGATGACATTTTCTGAAGACCGGTATATTTCTGTATGGCTTCATGCATGTACCTTGCTGTTGTTCTGCTTTCGCCAAATTTGTTGTTTTCACAGTGTTACATTCTCTTTTCTTGTCACACAAATTGATTTGATTCATGTCAAAACACAGACTATATTGCTAACATTTCCTGCTTGAACACATATGAATTTCACTTGCTGAAGTTTCAAACATTGCTCAGTCTTTGCGGGGCTTAAATACTGGAATACCAACATCATTAATTTGCCAAGTCGTTACATCCAAAATCTTCAACTCCTTCTTCAGAATAAGCAGATAAAAGTGAAAATATTACTTTTCAGTGGTAGAGTGAATTCAGTACTTTTGATTGCTCACATCTTGATATAATAAAATAATTAAACTTAATGCATTCACAATCGAGACACGTTTAAAAGGACAATTTTTAATCTCATTGCTATTTTCAGTATGAGTGCAGACAACCCTTAGACACCTGCTCCTTGATATTTCTTCTCATTTTTTTATTACCGAGTAATTGAAAATTGTTGTCACTTGGGAACGATAAAAATCTTGAAAGAATATAGGTGACTGATCTGATAAGGCTGTAATTTATGTAATAGAGTAGCGGTAACTTTTGGAATACAGAGTAATAAGCTAAGTTAACAATCTTATAGATTTATTCAAAATCTCAAAAATAAATCTTTCAGTACTAAATTTAAGTGTGTTGTACATAAGCAGCAGGTCTAAGAATTAAAACTCATATTTCATATTGAGAAACTTGATGAGATTTGCATAATACAGTATTATAGTGTCAGCATGTTAGATGATCGTACAACTGTATTTAGAAGGTTCTTTTGTTTTTGAAAGGAGCTTTTGACAAGTGACATTCTACAAGAATGGTCCAGTTGTCAAATTTTTAGTAAAATTGTGTTCAAAAAGAATAAGTACTCGTGTAAGTAAATTGCCATTTCATTAAACAGAAGTGTTTTTTAATTCTTTTCCGCCATAAGATTATTTTAGACTTCAGTTACTTGTTATTTGTATTATGGAAGTTGTTATTTTTTCCAATTAATTCAAATGTTTAATCAATGAAATATATAGATATGTTAAGCTTGTTTTTGAGATAGATCTCTTCAAATGTTTCTGCCATTGACAACTTTTTCAATTAGACTTTTTACGGAAAGTACAGTACATGTATGAATTGCTCTGTGAAATCCATTGTGATAACAGCTTCCTTGTCGGAAAGTGTAAAGCTGATACGCTCTTTACAAAACAGATGCAGAATCCACATTTTAGGGAAGTGACCATAATCTTTTTTCCATGGGTCAGATATCCGTAAAATTAACATAGAAATAATATTCGATTGTTTTCCTGATAATCTTTTCAAATTCACAGTATTCAATGCAGGGATGATGAAATGGCAATAGACATGAACATCCAGTGAAATCAGAGTGTCCTGAATAAAAATTCCAGTGTACCATTGCCTCAGAAAAGAGAAAAAAAACATCACAACCGCTTCTGATAATACATTGAACGTGTGGGCGGATGATCAGGACTTTTTACAGTAAACGTACCCACAATTCTGTGCAGACTACATGTCTCTTAGTCCACCCCATATATTTGCAGAAGTAGGGATTTGTTTGCCATGTGATATCTTTGGTTACATGTTAATTTATTTCCAAAGATGCAGCAAATGTTTTGTCACATTCCCTTCCCATGTTGCTATCGCAAAAATTCCTTCTTGCAGATAAAATGTTTAAATTTATGATTGGTTCCACATTTAAAAGTGTACTTTTTCTGATTCCAAGCCAGGTCATATTTTTCATCTGTGATGCAGTAGTTTTCTCCAGGTTTGCACATGGAGGCCAGGAAAGTACCCTCTCCTTGAAAATTTTTGGGAGAGATGTGGTTCTGATTGAAGGATAACCGTAATAAACTATGCAAATCAAATTATACAAATTAAGGTTTATAAAGGTGTTAACGCATTAAAGGTTAAATTGTTGTGTTAAACTGTGTCCTGTGTTTTTTTCTTTTTATTACAATTATATACCAATATATGAGAAGCTTACACTGATCATCCCCACTTTATTCATAGAGTTCAGTCATAGTTTTGTAATCTGGAGGGGAAGTGTTACGATGTTGCATCATGGGCACTGATCAATGGTGTGAAATGCCACTATCAATTAATACTCTGTGTAATTAGATGTATCAAGATCTCATAGATGATGGGGGTGATATCGCCCACATTTATGATCATTTTAAGGGGGATTTAGATTAGATAAAAGGGGAATTGTAGCAACCACGCATCCTGGAGAAAACACTGGACCGATGATGGAAAAGCCAGACTGGAACATAGACGCTGAGACTGCAAGTGCTATCCATGGTCTGTTTAACATAAAATGTCTGAGGTTTTGAGAGAAAACACATACATGTATCTAGAGTTGATAAGGTGAATTGAAATAGCGCAGTCGTACACGAATCCACAATCAATTTTCCTCAGCACTATTACTCTCTTCTTTGAATGTTTCCAGCTATTATCGCACCAAATTAATCAATTTGAGAGAAACATCTGTCAGCCAGACCAAAGTATTGTGTTTGAATTCACTGGGGCTATATCTCTTCAGACAAACAAGATTTCTTTTTTTTCTATGATATATATATCTGAAATATTTCCTCTTGTACCTTTTAATTTTTAGAAATTAGCGAATTAAGGGGAAGGGCCCACTGTCGTCCTGTCTGCACAACTTTCTTGTTGATAAACACTGCCTCTTCCCATAAATTGGTGATGAATATAGTGATAATGCGAACAAATTCAGGATTCGATACACATTACCTATTTTGTAGCTTTCCAATCACTGCAAGAATTTGCTGAATTAAACTGAATGGTTGTGTCCCTTAATTCATGTGAAGCTTTGGTTACCAGTTTAGGTACAACTACTGTTTTAAAATTTTGGATATGGACAAGGGATGTTAATGAGACATTACACACAGCAACAGACCTGAACTACGGGTCCCATACATGCAGCCACAGACGGGACGAACCCCCCTCTTTTAAAGTTTCTTTCAGATTGAGCATTTTGGCAAAACTGAAGAAAACTTTGCCCATATTGAGCAATGTCACAAATAAACAGTATTCTGTAGCTAGGGGATCCAGTGGCTTTCAAAAGCGACAGTTATGGTAGACCATCTGAAGGAAACATTCTGATCATTATAGTAAAGAGTAGGCCATACATTCTTCAGGTGCACCAGAATTCTTTACAGTGTCCACATCATATAAACTCACTATTTGGTAGTATGGAAAAGAATTTGTACACAAATATAATTTCAACAGAATTTAAATATTTTTTGAGGAAAAAACTTGCACAATATATTTTCCTCTCTTGCATTGTTAGTATAGGCTCAGGTCCACAGTCTATTAAATGCCCACCAATTGTGTGGACTATTAATACTGATCTATTTGTCAGGTTTTTAAAAACCATTACATTTAGTCTATTAATACTAATCTATTTGTTAGGTTTTCAAAAACCATTACATTTAATGATCTCATATAATACATCCAAACTGCCTGCTACTATACTAAGTAATGCGTGTTCTACAGTCAGCGAAAATTTGAAATAGTTATTGTTTATTACCAGCATTATAGATGTCATAGCAGGGATCAAGGAACATACACATGTATGATGTAATGTGATAGCAATGGACCAGCAAAAGACAGAGACTAATTAATAGAATAAAGCATAGGATAATTGACTTGGTCAATAGAAAGGTCAATGTGTAGTAGGTGAAATGGTTGTGATATTAAAACGCATATAAATTGATATGACTCTGAGGAGTAGATTTTCAAACTAGAGATTTCCACTCTGTGTAACAGATGATCAGCGGTGTATGTAGGGAAATAAAAAATAAATAGGTGCTAATGCCTGTAATGTTGTAAACTAACATTACGTCATACGGTAGTGTTTTGATGTTTTCAACATAGGGAAATATCTGGTTGAAATCAGTTATATACTTAAAAATCATATTGATCTTGACTGACTATGAATGTTTAACATGTATTCAACAGCTAGCTGTATCTTATTGTCTGCATTTTGTTTGGGCAATATACATAAATCATTAATTTAATTATTGTAGATATTTTTCTACTTCTCTAGAATACTCCGGTATTTTAAAGGCTATGATGTTGAACATTCTGTTTTTCAACATTCTGAGGAATTCTTTCGCTCCTTGCACAATATAGTATAAAACTGACAATGTTATACATGTAATACCATATGTCCAAGTATGAAATCAAGGCCATTTTGTAAACAAAACACACCTGTGTATAAAAGCAGCTATTCCAATAGTGTCTTGAAATAGTAGATTTGGCAAATAACATCCAATTTATACATCACATGATGAGAATATAAAAACAAAGAGTGCAGGATACTTCGATGATTTGTTAAAATGGTAAGAACTAGCAGAGCAAATATTTATGAGTGCAATGACATCGCAAAGTCTGACAATTGCTGGATAGATGTTCTCTTGTCATCAAAAGAGATATTCTAGAAGCAGACTGCAATGTGTTTTGGGTGCCGTTCTGACTGCTAACAGCATGGAAACGGACTATTTTTAATGATTCATGGAAACCTAGCTTGAACAAGTTGATTTCTAGGGTAGATGATATTCCATTTCATCTATCCTTTGAGGCAGTCACTTCTACTCTGTCAGTTGATGACGTGTCTGCATGAAAGTGATTTTCAAAGTGTTTTGAGTGGGCTGAACAGATGAACAAGTGTTCTGAACAATAGGGGTAAAAATGGTACTATCAGACTTTTCAGGCCAAATAATCTAACTAGACATAAGTTGGTTTTGAAATATTTCAGACTGTGAAGCAACATCACTTGTGAAGGGTTTGTGTAGCTATCATGGGTGTTTAATCATTATATGCACGTCTTGGGAAGTTTCTGCTGTGACAAATTATTCAGTGAAGTAGATTTTCCCCAGACTCCATACTCTTGCAATACACTGTACATGAAAAACAATCTTGTGTGTGGTGTATGTTTAATATGTTCATGGATATAACTGTCTGTGTAAGTCGTGATTACACTATCACTTTCCTTGTACTGATGGATCCAATTTAAATGGAGAATTGGGATTGTTTAGAGTGTGCTTACAGTATAAATTTGATGGATATTGCTACAAATTTTGTAGCATAAGTTGAAAGTGTTGTGTTTTCAAAATTTTTTAGTTTTGCATTTGTGCTGCATACTGGAACGATTCCACATTGGCCAACAGATGCAACAGCTTCAACAACTGTGTTATGAAAGAAACTCCAAATATAAAATGATTTTCATGACATTTGATTCACTTTCTGAAAGCACAGTATATGTCATCTGTCGTCAACACAAACTGGTTATTTTTTCCATCACATGAAAACAACAGTTGCCATGGTTACATAGGTAACCATAGCAATACTCAACTCGTACAAATGCGGTTACATGTACATTCATTGCCATATAGAACGTCATGGACCATGGTAGAAATACATGATGATGTAATTAGGTTTGCATTGTTGATCACTTTGTATGGGTATAGTGGAGTACTGGTTCAAGCTATACAGTAATACTGGAATTCATGGAAAGTGTGGCATAGAGTTCTATAACTTTGGATTTTTTGAATACTGTTTAACCTTTGACCCATCAGCTATTACCTCCCTGTTGAACACACACACACTATCTCACAACCAAATGGATGGATGTCGCAATCAATATCATCTGAATTTTAGCTGTATGTATTTATATGTGGACAATTGAAAAGATTAGATTTTCTCATATCTGTTTGGAACAAAAATACTAGCACTGTGGATAATTGCTTTTCACACATTTCAATACTGTGAATTGCGAAATTACAAGCTTAGTTTTTATGTTCCCATAATTTTGCATTTTGCCAACTCAACTACTAAATAAAATCTGTGCATGCAACATGTCTACGTGTGCTCTTTGCCTTAAAATGAGCAGAAAGTTTGTCTCATCCCCCTCCCCCCCCCATGTTTTTTAAAAGGTCATCACACATTCCAAAAGATAATTATCGAGTATACATAATTTCTTCACTTTTGGGAAATAAATGTTGTTTTGTGTTTATTTTTAAGCATACTGTATATTAGGATATTTTCGCTTTGTAGGAGAATTGAAAACTCATGATGACAAACTTCAGACTTTGTAATGTTATTTCATTAAGGGGATATTAAGTCACATGATCAGGCACGTGTCTCAGCAATGCAGTTTCACCTTTGGATCAGACAAACTGGGAGGGTGGACTTGTGATTACTGTTACAAAAAACCCCCAAACTGGCAGAATCCAGAAATATGCCAGCTGTCTTTGCACTAAAATTACTCTGCATACAGTTGCCATGATCATGTCATGTGCTAAAATATGATGGCATAGTAATATGCCAGATGACATGTGACACCATTTGGTACATTCCTTTATATATATATAATAATTTTTCCAAAATGCAGAATAAATACTTTCCTGTTTCAGCATTGATTTGCTGCACCAAAGAATACCATTCATCTCATACAATAGAGATAACTATATCGATGCAGTGGTCTATTTTACAAATAACTGTAATTGGTAAAAGCTACAATTGCCGTAACAGTTGTCAAATAATGGCAATCGTTTTGATCCTAACAAAATGATTGATTCCAGGATTGTGCCCTGTAAAATTTTGGATAACTGTGTAGAATTGGTGTAGATCTATACATGTATGTTGAAAGTATTGTCTATATCCAATATCCAGAATGCATTGCTGGAATTAATTGATTAATTGCTGAAAGTAATTGGGAAAAAAAAAAATAATCGATAAATTCAACAATGTCATTGCATTGACGTCATTATGATTGACAAATATTGCAAACTTGATGTACATGTATTTCAATGTTTGAACAACACAATGCACTTGTGATGAAACATGCATTCTAGCATGAAATTTGTGTCCATAACGAGATGCATATTGAACCATCACAAAGGCATTTCAGTAAATTGGAATATTCTGTTTTCTTGTGCGACGAGAATGTGTGTATGCTGTGTGTGGGTGTGGATGATAGATGGCATCCATGTACAGACGAGAAAATAGATGACTCACTTTTACATGTGTGTTTAGCTGATTGAAATGTAGCCATACAAATAACATATAAATGTCATCTTTTTTCCTCCAACATTTGATGAAAAAATTTCACCAATTGGGCTACCAAGTAGCCAGAATAATGTGATTTTGACTAATGAAGATAAATCGATGCTTTTGAAGGAATAAAATTCTTGGAATTCTCTGCTTGGATTACTTAAGTTCAGCCAAGCAGACTGGAAAATTTGCTAAATATGGCCATTTTACAGTGACTGTATACGGTACATGTATCACACATGATGGTGTACCAGCTGCCATCGTTTCATATTAATTGTGAATAATGTACAGTATTTCACCGGGTGATAGTCATACTGTAACTTTGCTTTGCTTTCAAAATTCATGTGTTTTACTTTGTTTCCAGTGAACAGTAACAATAATTAAAATCAATATCATTATCATCATCATCATCATCGTCATCATCATCATTATCATCATCATCATCATCATCATCAGCAATCAGTCTTAATAATTCAAACCTCCACATTTATATTTGCTGTGACCAACTTCAATATACATTTATTATACACTGTACCTACCTGATATTCATTCCAAGGTGAAGCTTTATTTTAAAAGAAACATGATCTGAAATGTGGGAAAGGGGAAAACTGTAGATTGACAGATCCTAACTCTAAAGTGGAACATTTTACAAAACTTGTCCATATAAAGTTCATAATGTAGTTATCACAATTCAAATTCGTTTTTCCAATGCACTAAAAACAGAGTATGTTATTCTTAAATCTAGGTAAGTTTTTTAGAATACATTCATATTGATATGATAAAGAGTCAGGCCCATGTCAGGGGGTCTAAGATCTGTTTTCATCATTTGAAATCTTGTGTCAAATTCTTAAAAAAGCAGAATCTGCGTTATTTGTCACGAAGCTAGGGAGCCTCATGTAAATAGGCTGAGCTGAAAACAAGAACTGTAGCAACCATGCTAATTTATAGGACAAAGGTTGCTTGGATTTGTCAGAAAAAAAATGTGTGACCAAAATGTTTCTGAAATCTGCAGACTGTGAAATTAGAAATTTAGTAGTGCAGGAGGCAAGCCATCAAATTCACTGAATTGTATCCCTTGGTGTATCAAGGATGATATCGTACTCATCAGTGAACTCTTGACCTTTGCTCAATATTTCATGATCTGTGATTTCCAGGGATCTCATGTAGTTTTGAAGGATAGTTTCTGAGTTTACTGGGAATGTTAATGTCTGTTTTTGAGGTTTAGGGATTAATTTGTGATATTATATACAGACCACAGCCCTTGCCATCATAAAACATGAATTCACACATACATTTATACCGATGTATTGTATGTCATCCTTGCATGTACCGGTATTGATATACACATGTGAATTCAGCATTATGATTATAAAAGCATAATTGTAATGGCGAATGAACAAAATATTAATGTAGGAAATAATAATGATTATTTTCATCATGTAACGCGCTTCGAAAAAGGCCAAAATCTCAAAGTAAAGCGTTCTCAAGACACTCAGTCAATACACCTGTACAGAGCACTATTGATCCCATACAGTAGAGTGGTAAATTTATTGTAATACTTGCAGTCTATTCTATTGGATAGGCTAGTATTACAATGAACGCAAAGTGTTGGTGTCTTGACCGTGACAGACCACATCGCGATTTCAATTGCTTCTTTGTATATCAGCACATAACAACCAAGTGTTGTTTTTGTTCACTTTGTTTATTGGTAAAATTATATTTGATAATCAGAACACCTAATTCACCACTGACTCATGTAAAACTATGTTCTTTATAATGCACTGTCAAAAAGCAATTTTGTGAATTCTGCTTTGATAATACATTTGCTTTCATTCTTTACTTTGTTACTGTTCAAATTTTACTGTACTTTCCAACTTTGACAAATTGTACATTCTCTTTCACATGACACTGAATATAAAATTCAGAACTTGACATCAGTATATACAAAAAAATTGTTTTCCATGAAATTGAATTTTACTGCCAAAAAATGAGCTTGTAACATCCTGATTCACTGATGTGAATAAAACATCTTTTTGTCTGATGTCAGTGAAAGGAAATTACTATTTGCCAACTGTCTCAGATAAATTTATCTTTAATTACAGAGATCAAATTGACTTAATTCCCTTATTTTGCATACCAGCTTCAAAATAACACCAGAATGACATTCAGTTGTCGAGTTTCATCAAAGCCTGCTGTAAATGATGAGCTTGAAATGTCAAGCAGTGTAGATAGATGAAGAAAGAATGGTTTCCATGAATAGATTGTCACCAAGATGACAGTACCGTACACTGAACTATTTCATTCCTTTGCTCAAAGTAGAATTACAGTTCTGAAGTCATAAATAATATGAACATGTATATTAAGCATCCATCAAAAAAAAAAAAAAATAGTGTCAGTTGCTTCATTATGCATCCCATGTGTTTTCAATTCTTCAGTGTTTTTGTCCAGTATTCATACATTGTGACTACACATGCCATGAGTTGACATGCTGCAGCAAAGAGATGATACATGTACTGGTAGCTGGAACTTTTGAATTTTAATTATTCATGTTCCGTAGAACAAGTCAATTTTCTTATTCTTCTCTGGAAAGTATGTTGTAAGAAACACATTGGTATTATATTTGCCTTGTATATAATATCAGGGGTGTGGAAAAAAAATTGGCTGCATGCAAGTTTCAAAAATAAAGATTTCGTTATTGTTACAAGAAGCTGGCGAGCACATTACATGTACATGTAAAAATTGTGCGAACTGTTCCTGATTTTTCATTAAACTAATGATTTTCACAGCCGGTATATTTTAGCTGACAGCCGGTTGTCTCCACCAGCTGTTGGTTATTTTTTACATCCCTGCAATATGCAATTAACATTATTGTGGGAAATGTATTATCAATAATGACAATGTATATGTATATTAAACACAATATACTAGTGGTTCATTCCTGCATTTCAACAGATTTGGAAGAAGAAGAAGAAGCTGTATTTTACAAACAGAAAAAAATTAATGGAAAATAAAGTATACATCAAATATAACAGCTAATGGAGTTTCAAACCTTTTAACCTCGTTTAAATGTATAGAGGTGCGATTGAATTGCCATAGAAATCAATTGGATTGTACTGAAATTTTGTGGTGAAAGGAGCGAATTATTAGAAATAACAAAAGTATTGATAGTGTTCTTTACATGTAGTTGTATTTCACGGAGTAAAATCCAAAATATCCAGTTCCTAATGAGTAGTGCTTGTGATGAAAATAATCTTGTCTTTAGTCATTTATGATGTCTGCTGAAAATTCTCAGACAGAAATGAGAGGAGTCAATTTTCATGTCATTGCCTCGAGGCACAACCACGGTTTGATCAAAATAATATTCCTAAATGTGTTATTGCTATGGTTACAACGTGAAGTGTTTTGATCGCATGGAACATGCTATTATCAACACTCTGTGGTATATGCCTGTAGGTCAATATTCTGTGTGCAAATACGAGGGCAAATATTTACTGAATATGAGGTCATATTGGCCTTACAGTAGCTTCAATCAGTCTACCATCTAAAATACAACATCCTTTCTGATGTCTACCGGTATATACCCATAGAGAAACTCAGATCACCAGGCAAGAGATACTGCCTTGTATGAATGTTGCTGACATTATTTTTAAAATCTTCTTTATTACTGTAGGTTATTTTAGATTTTGTGATTTGCTACTTTGTATCAGAAACACAAATAATGAAAAACTGTTTTTCGGGTCAATATTTCATTTATTTATTGAGCATTTATTTAGTTTTTGTGCCTCCGTTTAATTAGCTAGTATGGTGAGACCCTAGTGAAAATTTGGTGTGTTAAAAAAAGAGTTCGTGAGGCTACTTAAAAAAACATGAGGTATATTCATTGAGTGTTCATACCATAGTTAAAGATTCACAGATGGAAAGTTAGGTAACACTAGGAAGAAATGTATCCATGCCATAGTTAAAGATTCATAGATGGAAAGTTAGGTAACACTAGGAAGAAATGTATCCATGCCATAGTTAAAGATTCATAGATGGAAAGTTAGGTAACACAAGGAAGAAATGTATCCATGCCATAGTTAAAGATTCATAGATGGAAAGTTAGGTAACACAAGGAAGAAATGTATCCATGCCATAGTTAAAGATTCATAGATGGAAAGTTGGGTAACACAAGGAAGAAATGTTCCATGCCATAGTTAAAGATTCATAGATGGAAAGTTGGGTAACACTAGGAAGAATTGTATCCATGCCATAGTTAAAGATTCATAGATGGAAAGTTGGGTAACACAAGGAAGAAATGTATCCATGCCATAGTTAAAGATTCATAGATGGAAAGTTAGGTAACACTAGGAAGAAATGTATCCATGCCATAGTTAAAGATTCATGGATGGAAAGTTAGGTAACACTAGGAAGAAATGTATCCATGCCATAGTTAAAGATTCATGGATGGAAAGTTAGGTAACACTAGGAAGAAATGTATCCATGCCATAGTTAAAGATTCATAGATGGAAAGTTAGGTAACACTAGGAAGAAATGTATCCATGCCATAGTTAAAGATTCAGAGATGGAAAGTTAGGTAACACTAGGAAGAAATGTATCCATGCCATAGTTAAAGATTCATAGATGGAAAGTTAGGTAACACTAGGAAGAAATGTATCCATGCCATAGTTAAAGATTCATAGATGGAAAGTTAGGTAACACTAGGAAGAAATGTATCCATGCCATAGTTAAAGATTCATGGATGGAAAGTTAGGTAACACTAGGAAGAAATGTATCCATGCCATAGTTAAAGATTCACAGATGAAAAGTTAGGTAACACAAGGAAGAAATGTATCCATGCCATAGTTAGAGATTCACAGATGGAAAGTTAGGTAACACTAGGCAGAAATGAACACTAGGAAGAAATGTATCCATGCCATAGTTAAAGATTCATAGATGAAAAGTTAGGTAACACTAGGAAGAAATGAACACTAGGAAGAAATGTATCCATGCCATAGTTAAAGATTCATAGATGGAAAGTTAGGTAACACTAGGAAGAAATGTGTCCATGCCATAGTTAAAGATTCATAGATGGAAAGTTTGTAACACTAGGAAGAAATGCATCCATGCCATAGTTAAAGACTCACAGATGAAAAGTTAGGTAACACAAGGAAGAAATGTATCCATGCCATAGTTAAAGATTCATAGATGGAAAGTTAGGTAACACTTGGAAGAAATGTATCCATGCCATAGTTGAAGATTCACAGATGAAAAGTTAGGTAACACAAGGAAGAAATGTATCCATGCCATAGTTAAAGATTCATAGATGGAAAGTTAGGTAACACTAGGAAGAAATGTATCCATGCCATAGTTAAAGATTCATAGATGGAAAGTTTGGTAACACTAGGAAGAAATGTATCCATGCCATAGTTAAAGATTCATAGATGAAAAGTTAGGTAACACTAGGAAGAAATGTATCCATGCCATAGTTAAAGATTCACAGATGGAAAGTTAGGTAACACTAGGAAGACATGTATCCATGCCATAGTTAAAGATTCATAGATGAAAAGTTAGGTAACACTAGGAAGAAATGAACACTAGGAAGAAATGTATCCATGCCATAGTTAAAGATTCATAGATGGAAAGTTAGGTAACACAAGGAAGAAATGTATCCATGCCATAGTTAAAGATTCATAGATGGAAAGTTGGGTAACACAAGGAAGAAATGTATCCATGCCATAGTTAAAGATTCATAGATGGAAAGTTGGGTAACACTAGGAAGAAATGTATCCATGCCATAGTTAAAGATTCATAGATGGAAAGTTAGGTAACACTGGGAAGAAATGTATCCATGCCATAGTTAAAGATTCATAGATGGAAAGTTAGGTAACACTAGGAAGAAATGTATCCATGCCATAGTTAAAGATTCACAGATGGAAAGTTAGGTAACACTAGGAAGAAATGTATCCATGCCATAGTTAAAGATTCACAGATGGAAAGTTAGGTAACACTAGGAAGAAATGTATCCATGCCATAGTTAAAGATTCATAGATGAAAAGTTAGGTAACACTAGGAAGAAATGTATCCATGCCATAGTTAAAGATTCATAGATGGAAAGTTAGGTAACACAAGGAAGAAATGTATCCATGCCATAGTTAAAGATTCATAGATGGAAAGTTAGGTAACACTAGGAAGAAATGTATCCATGCCATAGTTAAAGATTCATAGATGGAAAGTTTGGTAACACTATGAAGAAATGTATCCATGCCATAGTTAAAGATTCATAGATGGAAAAGTTAGGTAACACAAGGAAGAAATGTATCCATGCCATAGTTAAAGATTCATAGATGGAAAGTTAGGTAACACTAGGAAGAAATGTATCCATGCCATAGTTAAAGATTCATAGATGGAAAGTTAGGTAACACTAGGAAGAAATGTATCCATGCCATAGTTAGAGATTCACAGATGGAAAGTTAGGTAACACTAGGAAGAAATGTATCCATGCCATAGTTAAAGATTCACAGATGAAAAGTTAGGTCACACTAGGAAGAAATGTATCCATGCCATAGTTAAAGATTCATAGATGGAAAGTTAGGTAACACTAGGAAGAAATGTATCCATGCCATAGTTAAAGATTCATAGATGAAAAGTTAGGTAACACTAGGAAGAAATGTATCCATGCCATAGTTAAAGATTCATAGATGAAAAGTTAGGTAACACAAGGAAGAAATGTATCCATGCCATAGTTAAAGATTCATAGATGGAAAGTTAGGTAACACTAGGAAGAAATGTATCCATGCCATAGTTAAAGATTCATAGATGGAAAGTTTGGTAACACTATGAAGAAATGTATCCATGCCATAGTTAAAGATTAATAGATGAAAAGTTAGGTAACACAAGGAAGAAATGTATCCATGCCATAGTTAAAGATTCATAGATGGAAAGTTAGGTAACACTAGGAAGAAATGTATCCATGCCATAGTTAAAGATTCATAGATGGAAAGTTAGGTAACACTAGGAAGAAATGTATCCATGCCATAGTTAGAGATTCACAGATGGAAAGTTAGGTAACACTAGGAAGAAATGTATCCATGCCATAGTTAAAGATTCACAGATGAAAAGTTAGGTCACACTAGGAAGAAATGTATCCATGCCATAGTTAAAGATTCATAGATGGAAAGTTAGGTAACACTAGGAAGAAATGTATCCATGCCATAGTTAAAGATTCATAGATGGAAAATTAGGTAACACTAGGAAGAAATGTATCCATGCCATAGTTAGAGATTCACAGATGGAAAGTTAGGTAACACTAGGAAGAAATGTATCCATGCCATAGTTAAAGATTCATAGATGGAAAGTTAGGTAACACTAGGAAGAAATGTATCCATGCCATAGTTAAAGATTCATAGATGAAAAGTTAGGTAACACAAGGAAGAAATGTATCCATGCCATAGTTAAAGATTCACAGATGGAAAGTTAGGTAACACTAGGAAGAAATGTATCCATGCCATAGTTAAAGATTCATAGATGGAAAGTTTGGTAACACTATGAAGAAATGTATCCATGCCATAGTTAAAGATTCATAGATGAAAAGTTAGGTAACACAAGGAAGAAATGTATCCATGCCATAGTTAAAGATTCATAGATGGAAAGTTTGGTAACACTAGGAAGAAATGTATCCATGCCATAGTTAAAGATTCATAGATGGAAAGTTAGGTAACACTAGGAAGAAATGTATCCATGCCATAGTTAGAGATTCACAGATGGAAAGTTAGGTAACACTAGGAAGAAATGTATCCATGCCATAGTTAAAGATTCACAGATGAAAAGTTAGGTCACACTTGGAAGAAATGTATCCATGCCATAGTTAAAGATTCATGGATGGAAAGTTAGGTAACACTAGGAAGAAATGTATCCATGCCATAGTTAAAGATTCATAGATGGAAAATTAGGTAACACTAGGAAGAAATGTATCCATGCCATAGTTAGAGATTCACAGATGGAAAGTTAGGTCACACTAGGAAGAAATGTATCCATGCCATAGTTAAAGATTCATAGATGGAAAGTTAGGTAACACTAGGAAGAAATGTATCCATGCCATAGTTAAAGATTCATAGATGGAAAGTTAGGTAACACTAGGAAGAAATGTATCCATGCCATAGTTAAAGACTCAGAGATGGAAAGTTAGGTAACACTAGGAAGAAATGTATCCATGCCATAGTTAAATA
The DNA here is from genome assembly GCF_041260155.1 of Ptychodera flava. Taxonomy (NCBI): domain Eukaryota; kingdom Metazoa; phylum Hemichordata; class Enteropneusta; family Ptychoderidae; genus Ptychodera; species Ptychodera flava. The sequence goes on along the minus strand of NC_091932.1, from coordinate 47,758,385 downwards.
TTCATAGATGGAAAGTTAGGTAACTCTATGAAGACATGCCATACATGTTGTTAGAGATTCACAGATGGAAAGTTAGGTAACAAAGTTAGGAAGACATGTACATTGTGAGCAAAGTGAACTTCAGTTCCCTGCATTGTACATGATATCATACAAAATTTCCACTCTGTGTCTGTTCAGTGACAAAACATAATCAAACAACAATGACAAAACAGTTGCCACTGGTTTTAAACTTTAAAGAACCAAAAAAGGGTTATAGGCTTGGCTCTTTATAATCTTGTAAAAATTCCCAATACAGTACGAACCTCTGTGTTTTGACATTTTTAAAGGGGCAGTAGTCATAACTTTGGATGATTTTCTCACTATTTTTGATTTTAATGTCAACCATCATTTCTTGTTCTACTCAAAGCATGTTGAGATACACAGTATTCAGCTTGTCAACTGAGCCAGTACATGGTCATTGTTGACAAGTGTTTTGTGGTCCAGACTAGAATTCAAATACAAACATGTATGGATGCTGTGTGGTCAAGCTAAACAGTGTGTGTTTCAATATGCTTTGGAAAGTAGAACAAGAATATGCCATCGATGTACGAAACAAATATAGAGGAGAAATCATAAAAAGCTACTGGCCCTTTAAGTTTATGTTCTTGTATCATTGCTTACAAAGAAAATTGAACATTAGGATATTTAAATTTCTAAAAATTTGAGTCTGGCATATTGTCATCAATGGATGGCCTTGGATGGGGAGGGCTGCAGATTATCTCCCCTCTGAGTGAAAGAATAAATTGAAGTATAGCACCTAGCCTGCTATAACTCTGTTGAAGTTGTTTTGTGCCTAACTAAAAATGAACACATGTCTCCTTGTAGAGGTCACCTATTGGTTGTTGTTTGTTTGTTTGTTGTTACTCCATAGGTCAGGTGACTGGAAGTGATTCGAAATCTGTATTAAACTCTTGATCCACTGTTGCATACTTATTTACAGCTTAACTGCCAGGTAATGGTATGCAGCAGGGTTAATTGTTTTAGATATCACACATACCAAGAGAATTGAGGCAAGAAAATAAGAGTAAAAACCTGTTGATAAAGAGGTTTGACAACTTTCATATTGTCAAGATAGTCATAACATGTTGAGTGGTAGTTGGAGACCAATAACTTAAAATACATGTAACTGAAACCCCTTTCAGTCTATCATAGAGGGAATTTGGTTATATTTTAGAGTAAACATTGTTTAATTGGTCTTGTGGTTGCCGTGTTCATGAATTAATCTTCCCCATTCAGATGTCTGATCTTACTAATTCTTAGTTATGCGGGCAAAAATCTGCATTATGTCTTTGTTTGAAGTAATAACCATCATGTGTGATGGAGATACCTTATGAACTGAGAAATACAATTTCAAATTATTTATGGTAGAGTTGTGATATCTCAGACATGGATGTCAAGAAATGCTCCACATGACAAATATGATTTTGACTCTGGAAATCTGTTTTTTGACAAATTTAAAAGAGTATTGCAACATCTGTACAATGAACCGTCAGTTTTGTTAATAGTTATCTTACTTCTGGATAGAAATTAAATAAGCTAATGCTAAGTTAAGTTGTATGTTGTACATCATTGCGTGTATATTGATTTACTTTGACATAATATTAATTTAAATTATCGAAGTCATGATCTTCCAGCAAGTGCTTTCCATTTTAATATTAATCATCACATTATTGACCCAAAATGTCAATTTGTATATCATAATTAATGAACTGACTCCTGTAGCCACTCAATGTCAGTAGTTCCCTACAGCTTGCTTAGCAAAGATGAGCATTTGTATCAAGAATTACCGTGATACAAATGTTTATGCAACTTTATAAAACTAGCATATCGTAAGAGCCTTGAATAAACTGTATGTGAATGCTTCACTTGTAAGTTTCATGCCATGGTAAATATTCTTGAAGTTAAAAAAGAAAAAAATAAACTACGATATTAATTGGTTTAACTTTTGATGATATTTTCAGTCTAATTGCGTTGGTGTTATTGTCATTATGTGACTTACAAATTTTTCCATGAAGCATATTGAATTCTCAGTTTTTTATTTGTCAACGTTGTCTGTGCACGTACACTTATTATACATGAACATCATTGATGTTGATTGATGAATTGAGATCTGGATTTTAATCCTTGGAGAGCTGTAATTTTTTCCCTCCAAAATTTACTGCAACATTTTACCAATTTGTTTGAACTTTTCTGTAATTTTTTTGATAATTTTGGACAAAATGGACATAACATTTCATTGGCTACGTTTTTTTATCAAAATTTTGATGAAAATCTGAGAAACATTGACTGGGATATATTTCATAAAGGCGACAAAATTTGACTTTGGAGCTCAAATGGTTAATTCTGTAATCAACACTTAATGGTCCTTAGGGCTACCAGTGCTCACATGTAATATGTTGACAAGCTGAATGGTGGAATGTTGCTTGTCTTTGGAGAACAAAGCAAGAAGTTGTTATCAATATACAGAACAAAATTATCAATAGTACCGTAATTACAGTTATTGTTGTTAAGAATGGAGACAACAAATATTTGAGAGTAATTGCGTTATTTCAAAAAAAAGTGCAACTAATTAACATTTCTCAAATTTTTGTAAATCCGGCTGATGTTCTTTTAATTTTCTCGTGAAAAAATCTTTCAGAATATTTTGTCTATATATTTCAATAAACAGGCATATACTTACTATGTAAGATACTTTTCTTCAATGTTAATGATGTGAAGATGTCTATGGTGAATCTGTTGATTAAACTAATCCTGCCAAACTGTTACAACTGAATAATAGTAATTGTCAACACTAATTACCAATTTGCATGTTTAATGACATATCAACAGCAGTTACACCAAATCTGACAAGACTTACTACAGATATTGTTATAACACCATTTGAGTAATGTCAAAGAAGTTGTAATTTGCATATTTTAAGAAACATAAAATTTTACTTCATATGCATGCATGGCAAACCAAATTTGATGTATTTTGCTGATGATGTAGACCATAACAAGATATGGGCATACGGTACAATGACGGAAAATGAAAGTGTCATTATACAGACAACTGAAACCTGGGATCATTTTCATGTCTGATACCATATTCCACTCAAAATTAAATCTTTTTTCAGGTTACTGATACATTGTGTTGTTGATCATTAAAACAAAATATGGGGTTTAAGAGGCTGTGGTTCATTGAATACAACAATTTAAACAACCAATGTTAGTGAAATATCAACAAATAAATAGACCCTCTACAATGTATTATTATACTGTAATAGGTCTATTTCATTCATTTGTCAAAATGTACCGGTACTTAGCTATAAATACTAGCGTTGTGTTCAATGTGACTCAAATGCATATTGTTTGAATCAAGATGTACTGGTACTTGAAATATTTTGTGGAGGGACAATATGTGATGTACTGTCTATCACTTAATTTTCCATAGTAATAAAATAACACTTACTTTAGTATTATAGACAACTAGTTTGAATCTATAAAGATGTGAGTATATATTTCAACCTTGGGCGCACTTATTGTTAGTGGACAACAATTGTCTTTCAAAATCAAGAATAAATTGTAGGGGTCATCATGCAAATTTTTGTTCTGGAATTACTGATTTAACAAATTACCAAAGATTTACCAATATTTGAAATTCAAAATGGCTGCCATCCCTGTGCTAACTCTCTGGAGAAAAATAAAATTTTCAATTTTTTGAAAAACTAAGACGGTAAAAATTTTTCAAACACCAAGAGCTTTAAAATGAACCCCCACAAGCGGTAGATTGGAAAAGAACTGGGAAAGTTTGATTGTCCAAAAATCTGTCCCTGAGGTGCATTCTACCTCAAAAAATGAGCCTGTGTAGAGAACACTACTGGTACATCTTGATTAATCACCAGTTATTTCCCTCTCTGAACAGTATGTTTGCATGTACATATACGCAAAGTATTTATTTCCTGGCTTTTGCTCATTTGACATTACAGCTACTAATGCTAAAGCCCAGCAAAACTTTCAACAAAACAGACAACCCTACCTGATTGATATTAGCAGCATGGGCAAATAACTACTATCACTGTGTATTAGAAGTGACACTATGGTATGTGACTGGTTTCTGAAAGGAGTCAAATAGCAGCTGTTTATCACTTCCATGATGGTCTTGAATCCCCTAGTCTTATCTAAAGCTGACAAGAAGAACCGTTACATCAATGCAAGACACAGCAATACTTGTTAATGGATCTTGTCAGATAAATTAGAAATGACATCAGTATGTCACTTGTGCAGAGCAAATCATTGCATAACTGTAGCACTTCTCAGGTCTTGGAAAACGTTATTCATCAGTGGACTGTAAAAAAAGGTGTGAAATTCAAATAACTGCTTTTGGTAATAAAATATTGCAACTCAAGTGATCATACAGTGTGTTTATGCATTCATGTGGTACAGGATATGACAGTTATGGGAATTATCCATGGTGAATACAGAAACAAGAAAATTCTGGAAAGTTGAAGCCAATTGGCCAGATATATGACAATAGTTTTCAAATCATGACCGTCAATTTAAATTTGAAAATGGAAAATTGCTATTAATTTTACGTAAATATTCGAGAGAAGTTGACTCGGCAAACCTAATTTTCTGATGGTACCTATATGCTAAAATGTGATCAGAAAATGCAAAAAATACAATTGGCAGCCATCATTGACTCATATCATGTGAGTACAGCTGAAAGGCAAAAGTGTAAATAACAGAATGTTGTGCGGACCTAATACTTTGTGTTATTGCCGTCTTGAGTATTGAGTTACTCACAAATCAAAAGAGTGTCAGATTGTGCAGTGAGAATATTTGCCATCTGGGCAATTTCACACATAATACCATTTGTATAAAAAAGCCATGAATTGAGTTACTGAGTTCATCATCTATATTTAGTTCTTGCCATTGGCCTGAAATGTTTCTGCTGTAGACAGGAATAACCGCATCAACGCTCAATTTACATTTCAGATTGTTGTTACAGTACATCTGTCAGTATTTTCTTCAAATTTTCAACCATGAACATCTGTTATCACTACTGTCTGTTTATTGCAGTCTGGTAAAACTTTTTCTTTTCCACAAAATCCACAGAGAAGTGACCAATATCTCGTCTGGATAATAGAGGTGTGACATGCTCTATGTCTAGAAAGTACTGTTTTCTGTTCAAAAAGCTTTACCTTAATTACTGCAAAATTCTTTTAATAAAATTGTGACTTTTGCTTTCTAACAGTTAAATAAATTTTACAAAAGCCTTATCTTGGGCAACACTGAAAAGTTTAGTCGTTGATATTTCAAAAATTACACTGATGCCGTTCAAAATTATAATAAGTTTTTGATCATTGCTTGAGTTAAAAAAATATCATTCTGTGACTGGAGTAAAAGTCTTGCTGTTACATTAAATGTCTGTAAAATTGGTAAAGCTTTTGAATTTTTTATTGTTGATGCGGAAACAGCAAAAAAGATCCAATATTGGGTAATGGATTGTGTGTACCTGTAGGTTACCAGGTCTGTATTATTGAAATGTCAACCTTTCACCTGACAGATGTCTCAAAAAAATTGAATTCTTGTATGGCTTTGTTAACGAGATTGATTTAGACTGCTGCAATATACCAATATACATGTATGTACATTTACATGTATGTACTACCAACACCAGGATTACATGTACATGTATCTATTTGTACTCTTTGCATAACATTCAGGAACTCTGTGTGTTTCCATCTGTTGAAGGGATAAAACAGAAACCACAAATACATGTATATATAAATAGCCACAAGGTGTGTTCACAGACAGTATTAATTACAATGCATAACAATTGGTATCTGCCATTAATAAAGAGCAGTATCAATTATGTCAGCATTAATATCTCCGGGTACAAGGTGAGCTTGAATCATGTCTCTCCAGATATCAATAAATACATCATGATAATCCATCAGAGACTGCAATTTGATGTAAAGATATTTCTGAACTGAACCTTCTGTTACAATCAAACAGGATAAATTAATTTACATCATGAAAAGTTGATCTGTAAATTACAAATCAAAGGTAGACAGCTGATAGAATGCCCCCATCATATTGCATGGTGATTTAGTCATTACCAATCGAGCAATCAATTAATCAATGCAAGTGATGAGAGATTGACCCAATTGTAAACCTTCCAGTGTGTGCATACATTGATTAATGTTCATGTACCCGCAAACATATTTGTTCTATAAAATGATATTGTTCTGTGTACACACAATATATTTACTCTGCTTGCCATGTATTTGCCAACAACTACATGCACATCCAACCATAATATATGTAATGAGTGGATGGTAACAAATTGTGGTAGGGCAAGGGAGTTCCCTAAACCCTTGTATACTGGTATATCTACACATATACCAGGGTTCCCAAATCATTAACCATTATTCCCCGACCTAAGGAAAATATTGATATAATCCACCGATGGCAAATGTGTACATTAGTCATTGGTGGGCTATACCGGTATGTCAGTGTTTTTCTTTGGTTCGGGAAGAATGGTAAATGATTTGGAAATCCTGGTAATATTTTTGCTGTCCCTGATCTCATTGCATTGATATACCGGTACTAAGGGGGAGCCCAGGTAAAATGACTGGTGAACCCTGGTAACATTTACTTGTCCTCAGCAAAAGTACTGCCTTTGTCCAATCTATTCACTTCCAATTCTTTGTAAAAGGGCTGACAATCACCATTGATAACAGTGGATATTGGCCATGGTACCATGGTGCTGAAGGCTTTAACCATGACCATATTTTCAAAGTCATATTTTTGGCATCAAAATAAGATCCATTGATATTTGCAAAAGAGAATGTTCTCCCCTGGAATTACTGATAGAGTAGCAGCTAATTTGCATAACAATATTGTTTATTGTAATGTTAATGAATTTCTTTTGTTTTACCAAAATTAAAGGGTAGTGGCCAATATGCTTCAATTACGCTGGGAAAGCAGCTTATTCACCTGGTTTGCCAACAACCATTCAAATTATGTTCATACCTAGTACTTAGATTGATGCAGATTCCGTGTGCTTTCTATTCTAATTCATTTACATAATGATTATGCCCACTACAAATATCTACTTACAATGAAAGTGCTATACTCTATTTAAAGGAACATTTCATTAGATCCAACTGTACTCTTAATGCAAAGGTTCAAATTACAAATGGACTGGTGTATTTCATAGCAGTATTGACGTTTCATTTGATAATGTGTAGTCTGTACATCAATCACACAAAGCCATAACCGTTGTGCTCCATTCTAAAACTACACAGGAACAACAGGCACATTAAAAACTCACAATTAGCCGTTCACATCGAAATGCAAGTCATGTCTTCACCTCACACTTTCATTGATTTTTTGCCCTGGCAGAGTGAGTAATTTCTCTCCTTCAGAACATGCCCCAAACTCCATCCATTGCGTGTTCAATAGTCTGCAGCATTGATTTGATCTACAGGTTAAATGCCTTTCGATATCATGCATAACAAAGCAAATTCAACACCTCTTTAAACTGTGGTCCACTTTTAATCACACTTACGCTGATTACCCTATAATTGCCGTGAAGTTTACCATTCACAATATTACAGTCTATCTTACAATTATACTGTACTTATTTATTTTCAGGAATTCATCAATAATTTCCAAGTGCAACAACTTGATGCATAAATCGCTTCAACTTCATTATCATTAAGTGAACTGCCCAGTATACGGTAGATATGTAAATTATACCGTATATGTACATGTGTGCAACTTTAGACCAGAGTCTTAAATATACTTTGGGTTGAACTAAAAGAAGTGAACATTTTTGTCCTCTCTACAATTTATTATATACATCTTTGCATGTATTGTTATAATTACTGATTAATTGATACAGAGTAATTTGCGTACAAGGAAAAATTGTTCGAATCCAGGAGTTACCTTTGTGCTCAATTTGATATACAGTGTATAAGAAACATACTGTGGACCATGTGGGAGATATCCCGTGGTTCATTATAATTTGTATCCTTGGTGATTCCGCAGTGAAGTCTGGCATATTTCCAAAGTGTACACAAATTCGGAGGTTACTTTTATAAATTTGAAATCATGCACACATTTTGTCAATTCCAATTTGAAATGATTTGGAAAATTATGTTTGATTGCCAAAGAGAGGACTTTGCATAAAATTTATCATCAATTATATCCTCACCTACACCAAATACAGAATAGTGAAATTTAAAGTAAGCATACACTATGTTAATGAAGCACAAGGATATTGAATGGAAATGACAAATTTACATGATAACTTTTTTGTCAGAATGACTCCTTCAGTTTGTCATAACTTGCTTCTCACTAGTATGGCATTTCAATGTAGCCTCTGCAAACCATGAGTATTATAGTTTATTTAATGGTAACTTTGAAATTTTCATTGAAATGTCTATGTGAATTTAGCCAGATATAACAAGACAGTTATTTGGATGCTTTACATTACTGCCTATATACAGGGTAAGAAAAAGGTGTTAGAAAGTTAACCTTCACTGGTACAAGTCAGACAGTATTGTGGGTAATTTATCGTACTGTGCATAGATGGGTATGTACGGTAGTAGGAATGATTTGAATTGCTGAGTTATGCTAGATGACCAGGCACTGTGGGTTGTAAGTTAAAATCTGGAAGAAAGTCATTTGTACTGAGTTGACATCATATTCCATATCCTGCCGACCTCCTACATGTACATCTATAGCAATACTACTCCTACAAATAACAATAGATAACTGGTAGAGAACAGATTGTGATACATCAGATTTTAAGACATATTATCAAGACAAGATGCCAGGGGGTTCTGAAAACAGTGAGCATATCTTGTGTTACCTGTCCAACACCCACCAAAAATGTAATAATTTTGGATAGAATTTTAGCAAATATCTTGTTGAAATTCAGTCCTACTATGGACAAAGAATTATGTCTCCAAAGTGATGGATGTTAAGCTGGGAACATTTATATATAGACTCTCACACTGTATGGGTATTTGATTTTACTGCTTGACATGTCATTCAGCACCTGTCCTTTGTTATGTGGTAATTATTTTCTACCTTGCAAAGCTGGTTCATTTCCTCCCTGTTTGAAATTGAATGTTAGTTTTAAGGTTTCTCTGTCTTCAGCTGTGACTGAATTCCTCAGTGATAAATGACTTGCACAAGGCTGTCCGTTCAGGCACTTGTAAACCAGGAACATGTTACATAAATTTTACAGTACAGGTAACAGTTGAAGGAAGGAGTATATTAAACTGTGGAGTAAATAAGTTTGCTGTATAGGCGTAATTGAAGTGCCACTGACTCAAGACAGTTGGATGTTAAACCTTGCTGATGCAAAGACATAGCCAGAGATTTCTCAATTGATTCAAAGAGCGTATGTTAGAAAGCAAAGCTGCTTTTAGCATCTTTATGCATGTATGATGGATTCAGAGTTGACACAAATCCCTGTAACAATGGTATGTACATGATGTGCCTTAGTGTTCTCTTTGCTGATCAGATTTCAATATTTAAATCCTGAATTTGACTATACCAAATGCTAACAATAAATCAAACAAGGCAGTATTGCTGAAGGCAATGAGTACTTGGGCCGTGATAGAGTAATTTTGAGGACAATATATACTACTATTCAAATATGGTCTTGAATTTCCTCCTGTCAATTAGGCATTTGATTAACTGGTTATTAAACGAAGCAATGGCATGACAACGGCAAAATATAATATTTAGATGAGCATATTTAGATTTCTACCCTATAGTTATCCCTACATACCAAAAATCGGACATCCAGCTCTATTGGCTTGCTCAGAATTAGATATGCGCATAATTAATGAGGTACAATATGTGGTGTCATAAGGTGTCCCATCATACCAAATATGAGGGTGTAGCACTTGTGGTTACTGAGTTGTGGACAAATATATCTATTTTAGGTCAAAGGTCATTGAGGTCACGTGACATTTTGTCAAAATAATTGTATTGCTAAGTTATTCCTATATACCAAAAATCAGACTCTAGCTCTATTGGCTCGCTCGCTTGAAAACAATCTCATAAACCTGGCCATATGGGCAACTGTGTATGGGCAGCTGGATGCTTGACTTCCCGGAGAAGGCGAGCTGTCACGTTCAAGCTCAGGATTATTTGTCGATCAAATTTCAGTAAATTTACCTTACCTAGATGAAATTTTGTCTATAGGCTGAAATTTCGCCGAATTTTGACGAAATTGCATCGATTTTTCAGGTTCATATCCGACATTTTTGAGTTTTGAGTGCAGACAGAAATAAGTTTTGAGGCAACATGGCTGCAACCCCATGTTGACCCCGGTATCTGCTAAAGTGCAGGTTGCGGGCTACGGGCTGCGGGTTTTTAGAATTATGGCTAGATTTCTAATATATGTAATATGGCATTAGTATATAAGAAATAAAACCTTTAGAATGTGTCTATTATAAATAATGATGATCAGGTCTATCGTACAGTACTTCCCTTTTCCTGCGAAGTCCATATTTCACCATCAGGTCAAGATGGTTAAAATTAATGAAACACTACTATATGGTGTATTTTAACGTAATACTGTATATTTGAAGCTGTTGAAAACATCAATGCTGTAAACTTGATTTTTTGGACTAAAGATGCTATAACAGACCAAACCAAATGGGTGAAAATACGTTATGTTTCTGAAAAAAATCAAAATCTGCTAAACTAAAAGCGGCGATTCCGAGGACCAATTTATTTATTCCGAGCTGCCTGGCCATTACAAATAATTAGGGATCTGAATCACTTTTCTTTCTTGCCATGGATGTGAGTGAGAAATATACGTAATACAAGACTGACAAAAAAAAAATCGCGCCTCGGAAATGTCGCCACTTATCGCGGAATGAAAATTGTTACATTTCTAGTATCAGGCCATAGGAAGTAAATTCTTTGTAATGCATCCATTCACAATTCGGTTCCAGGGCAACTCATACAGAAAATTAAACAATGCCTAGTTAAATGCAATGCATAAGGAAAGATTTGACTTAAAAAAAGCGTAGAAGTGATGTGTATTGTATATGCCGTGTATTTTTCATGAAATCTTTAAAAAGAAAAAGACGTACAACAAAGGACTTAGTTTACTTTGCCGTTTCGGTTCAAGCGAGGTCGCGACCTCAGAGAACGACATTCTGCTAACATTTTACGCGAGAATTTCAGTGGGAAAAACACGCCGTGCGTTGCCTTATTTTCAGGAATCGATCTAATAGGAATATTTTTGGATGAGTTTGTGTTCTGCAGCTCTCAATAATTTATCTCCTAATATCATGAACGTATGACTTGCACCTGCAGTATGATAGTCGCTCCATGCCGGTATGCCCCCTTCAAGCATTTGATCCAGCGTGACTTTGAAAAGTTTCCTAGGACTATAATCGTGTTCACCACAATAAAATTATTTGAAACGGCGTTGAAAACGATTTCGAAAATTGTGCTTTTATCGGCGGTTGAACTAATCTGAAGTGTGAGAAGGGCGAAAATGATATCAAAAAACACACATTTTTTCATGCCCGCAACCCGCAAAATAGCGCATCCGGTTGACCCCTAGCCCTGCGTACGATGCTATGTGCTACAGCTAACACACAGCATCGTACGCAGGGCTAGCGAGAGAGTTGCCGACATCGACGGTTATTTACGAGAAGTGAATAAAAGACTGTCATTTTTGGAAGCGATCGAGTAGCTGAGGTAGCTGGGATACGACTTGGGCCCAAGAACGCTGAATTTCGGCAGTAATTTGGCTTTTTACGTGAAGTCCCAAAATGGATTTGAAGTCACCGACCCTACGTACGGGTCTTTGCAGGGCTGTGGTGAGCGGGGCGATTAGCTGTAGCGGAACACACAGCATCGTACGCAGGGCTAGTTGACCCCAAGTGAAAATGTGTTCGCGATCAAATCTTCCTATATTTTTTTCAGAATTTTCGACAAAATCATTGCTTCTTAAATCTTTTGTAAAATATAAAATACTAAAATAAAAATGCGATGTGCCATGTCTCCAGATTTCTAAAACATCGTTCGTTGACCGTTCGACGGAATACTCATTTCGCAAACTTGTGACGCAGTTGAAATTCAATACTGACCGCCAAATAATCTTAATGAGACGAGATCATTCTAGACCCCGGTTCTAGACATCCTCCAAATTATCCAACCATTCGCGTTAGAGTTCAGCTCGCTTAGAGTATCATAACATTCTTCGGCCTTCGTTTAGATCGACCCTAATCTCTCCCATTTAGGAAACAAATACACAAGCTACCTCGACAAAACTTCGTGCACCATCCAGGACCAAACGCACTACAAATCTGTCTTGACGTCATCATCTCCTTACATGGTAATCGGCATACCGTATTTTTTAGCAAAGGAGACACAGAATACGTCGGAGTATTCAGTTTCAAAACGTATTACATTGTGTGATGTTGTCAAAAAAAGGTAATGTTACTGCAGTGGTATAAATTACAAAACACAAAAGTTCAAATCAGTTTATTTTGGACTGGCTTTACCTAACATTTCATATTGTTTCTTACGCCAGATTTGACCACGTACTTACTGGCGACCCCTTACATGCAAATTTTGTGTCAAATGGTGTGTTCTCCTGGAAAAACAAACGTACGATTTCTATATGAAGGAGGCGAAATTTGCCCTCAAAACTCGAAACCACCCTTTATGGGGTGTACCTAGCTATTTTGAACGAGCTTCTCGAATCTGCAGCTCTATTTCGAAATGATGGTCTGGTTTTCTCAGCTCAAGGATAAGTGTTCTCCATCGCTGTGGGCATTACTATTCTCAACTGGGGGTACAGTTTCCAGTCGTAATGTTTTTCATTGTGTCCGGGATATAAAACCTTTCCTTTTCAAACTTTCAGTTTGATTAACACTAGTCCACATCTTGTCAGTGATTAAACATGTTTCAAGTTTAAATGTTAAATTCTGGTCTCGAGCCCTCCTGTTCGACCAAACTGAAATTACCCCTCCCACTTTGGCTCGTCCAGTGGGTGTAGCAAGGGTCGTGCCATCGCTTAGGAAACGGAGGGTGCATTAATTGTTGCATTTCGATGCACATTTTGATTATGTTCAGAAGATTTTGTGGCAAAAACTCAGATAGAGAAAGCATTTATATTCACATCTCACTTATTCATGACTGGCTGAGAGCAGCACTTCCATTAAGTTAGCATCATTACGCCATTTATTATGCCAAGAAAGATGAAGCCAAGACATTTTGCCCTCCCTGATCTCAGCCAGAAATGGTTATACCTTACAGTTTTTTCCCACGGAATGAAAACAAATGTACTTGGGCTGAGGCCCAAGTACAATAACATTGGGAATATCAGTTTCTTCATGAAGATCAAAGTAGGGTTTTTTCAGGCCCGGGTTTCAAAGTAGTTTTACTGTATGTGAAGTTCTTGTTCAACAGTCATGCACATAATTATTATCAAATTGGAGTTGGATTATTCCTTTAGCAAACTAACTGGCCTAGAACAGAAAATACAGTAAAAGTTAGGTTTTATGTTAGTTTTCACATGTGGCTTTTCAAAGTTGACCCCCTTGGTGACATTCTCATTACTCAGTTTGTGACTGTCCATGAAAATACTTCTGTTTCGTTTGATTGAAGTGTTACATTTAATGACAGCTAATATTACCCCTATACTGTAATTGTAATGCTGACGTCTGGGCATTCCATCCATTAGGAATTTGTTAATCAACCAATACACCTGTTGTTCAGTTACTCAGAGTGAACAGTCTAATGTCAGCAGCATTTCATGCATCTTGCATTTCTTCAAGATTAGCTGTACCAGTACTCAGTACCATTTGTATCCTCTGTTACCCAAAGAGATACTTCAGCCTTTTAAGAGGGCAGTAGCTATAAACTTATGATGATTTTTTTCACTATCTTTCTCTTTAAATTAATGTCAACTAACTTTTCTCTGTTTCTATTTCTAATTTCAAAAGCAAACTGGGATACAGTATTGAGCTTGTCAACTATACATATGTAAACTGTATTGTTAATTCTGATATTAAAATGGAATGTCAACTATGAAAGTGCATTTTATAGACACTTTGTTGCCAGGGCAATTGGATGGTTTTCAACATGCTTTTGGGAGTAGTGCAAAGATGTGTAAATAGTGTAAAAACACACAAAGTTACAGATATTGGCCCCTTAAGAGTACCGTATAGCCAATACAGGTGTGCTAAATGCATACATGCAAAGTGAATGAATTGCAATCGTAGATACCATACCAGTCCATGCAAAGAGTACTGATACTATTGATCTGAGCTAACACATTCTAAAAAGTCAACATAACTTGAGCTTGAATCCATTTCGGTCATCGTGAAATGTAGTTCATCACTGAGTTTCTATATCTGAAATAACCACGGTATATCCACAAATATTTTTCAATTTTGCAATTTTCTAGGCTTAAACTTTTATGGAATTGTCTCTCAGAAAAAAATTAATCAATACATGTTTCTACATGATGCATTACACCTTAATTCCTTCACCCTTCAGGCTTAACTTTCTGTCTGGTAACATACCAAAGTACCTAGATACATATCTGGGTTTTTAAAGGCTGGTCCCCCAGTAAATTTCCCAGGGCTTCCCCTCAGAATATGAATACAATTACATGTACACAAAAGGATAACAGAAATGGTACTGGGGTTTCCACACCATATACCTATCTTCCAAAACCTTTGCATAAACACTGCATACAGCATATACAGATCATGTTTTAGAGTCTCAAGTATTCATGCAATAGGACTGTAATGATTCCCAATCTGACCTAATCACAGTATGCAGGAGTATTCCATCTGTGCCAGCATGTAACTCATTTGAACAGATGAAAATACCAGTAGTATACTATTGATAAAACTCATTTGCACATGTATTCTTCATTTTACAAAGCAAAAAAATGAAAGTTTCACAGCCTCCCTGTCAGCAAACTGTAATGTCAGCCAAGCCTTGTGAAGTTATCCCAAAATATGAATAATTATCTCACACATTGTGACATCAAACTGCCCATGGGCATTGTGGGACTAGATGTGTTGCTAGGCAACAAACAGCTACTGTTCCAAAGGGAAGTGCTTGACCTATTTGTTTTCACTGCAAAGCTGTCACAGTTAATATTGGCATGTGTTATCGCGTCAGTCTGGATAACTGGCTTGCCTTTTAAGTGCCTAGTTCTGATTTGGGAGCAGCGCTTTCAGAGAAAATAGCAGCCAATTGAGCATGTAGAAAACCAGGATACATTAGAACGGATGTGCTTTAACTCATCATGTCGTATCACATAACAATTGGTGATGTAGTACGCGTCTAGGGTTTGTGTGCGTGATGCTGATATAGAGATCACAACTAGAAATAGCTTTACACGCAGGCATGGCTCTTATCGGAAAGCCACCACTCAAAAGTGATTCTTTTCCAAATTGGACGATGTGAATCTTTTAGGTAATTTTCATACATTTAACACCCAGATACTGGCAAGAGTGGTTGTTATCAGATGGATGCAATTGAAATCCTGTTGCCTGCGACAACATCCGATAAGAGATGACTTGAATGTGAACAGTGATAGTTGAAGTGCTTGAACTCTGTCTGCCCTGCATGTTATCTTTAAAAACTTCCAACTGTCATACTTCAAAATCTGTAAAACAATGATTTGGTACAGAGCCGTATCATACATACTTTGGGAAGTCACAAGAGGTATTTATCAGTTGTATTCCTGAAGAGTACCAAACGTTCTAATGCCCAAAGCCACTAATCAGAAGGATATGACATTTGCCAATATTTCTGTTAACTTCCAGTCACAATAATGGAAATAGGTATTGAGTCTTACTGTAATACAGAAATATAGAATTTACGTGGTACACTTATGTGTACAAGCCTTTTTCTCATTTCTGTAGAATGACGCGATTTCAAACCTCGGAATCAGTTGAGATAGAATGCAGAGTTGATCACGTTTGAAAATTTAGGACTAAATGTAGAATCATAAGATATGGGTTCTGGGTTCAAATGAAGTCAGCAAAGTGCGATTAGTACTCCAACAAATAAATTCTAACTTTTTATATCAGTTCATAAGACGTCTTGCTTTTTTATATGACAATTATCATGTAAAACAGAAATATATTAACTTTATAAAACAAAAGTGCATCCACCAAACAGTTACAGTGGTTATATTTTAGAATGAAATTCAGTGACAATGATTGTCTGCATCTATACCACAGAGACTGCACGTTTTGTAATTAGCAATGATCAGCTAGGTAAGACATTCTTATGCATGGATATGTAATGTCAATTTCTATCACTGCATCCATTCAAGAAGCTTGTCTATTTAAATAGCAAAACAAGCACAGTTTTTCTGTTTCAATTGGTTGAACTTAGCTTAAAATCAACTGTATTTTCAAGTTGCTGATGCAAAACACTGTCAGTTTGTTGTCTCCATCACATGATTGACACATAATTGCAAGGTCCAATGGAAACGATAACTTTAATGAATAGTAACATGGAAAATATTAATACAATGCTAATGGATACCATGAATTGTTAAACTCAACATTCTTAGTTTCTAATGACTTTTATGTTACATTAATATTTTTCCATAAAAATAAATGTTGACCATAAAATGGTGTTTGATTGTAAGATTTATGGCAGTATTTATCAAAGTGGTCATTACTTGGTGTAATTGCGTTGTATTTGTCCAGGCAGCATCATCCTCCAATAATACTTCTTGTCTGCTTGTCTAACTGCTGAAGTTTTTTATGTTCTTTTCTTCAAAACAAACAGTATCATTGAAATTACACCTTAAAACTTGACTAGCCAATTTTAAAAAGACAGAAGTTTGTTTGCCAGAAGTTTTGGAGCTCTTCCTGCCATACCCCTATGCAGTTTCCTTCTGCCAGATAAATGTATTCCAAAGTTTGGCCTGCAATGTTTTTATTACAATATATGTCTTGAAATGTTCAACCCACGAAGGGTATTTGTTTTTTATGTAGTTTGAAATAAATATCACTAATTGAGTGCAGCTGCAAGCAAAAACTAACAAATTCAGTGAACTTTCCAGAATTACATGTTGTTGTGACCACATCAACAACAACTGGTTCCACTTCTAAATACACATTTAGCCCTGGTTATTTAGAAGTCTGATCCATCAATACATGTTAACTTTTAATACCAATATCATAAGTGACTTCTTATGCACTGCTTTCTGGAATTTTTAAGAAGAAATATTATTTGACCATAAAGATAGACTTGACACAGTGTTTAATTATTTCCTCTTTCATTTGAAATGCTTGACAAAGTTTAAAGTAGTTCCAGTCAAGTTTCCAGGATGTAGTGGTTTCATTGCCTGCTGCTTTATCACGAAGCTTCCAAAAAGCAACAGATATGCATGATGTATTATCTGTATGACATGTAACAAGACTCATTAGGGAACGAAATTTATGGCAACAGTACATTTGAAGACACTCAGAGTACATGTTATAACCCTATGTATGTCCTGTCCAGATGAGATCTAAGATTAATGACACCACTAATCATTTCAAAATTGGTTAGGGAACAATTGTCATTTATCTTGCAACGAAAAAATACATGGAGATTTAACAAAACCAGCCATCATGTATTGAGGTAGGACGTATGGTAGGTCTGTGCTATTTGATGGATTAGATGAGTTATCTGATTGCCAAACATTTATTATCTGATAATACACAGGCTGCCATCTGAGCCAGTTGTAATTCAGTATTCTAATATCTCTAACTGTTGTGTATAATACATTTATATTTTATATAGTGCAGCTGATGAACAAACTATGTATCTGTTTAACTGTAAATTTACCCTTTGACCAAATAAACTAAACCCTTTGTGCATGGCATATTTGTATAATGATATTAGATATCTGTAATCATGCAAACTTCAAAGCTTTTTGACATGTCATTTTTTATTGATGAAACATTATTCTGGTTCATTTTATCTTATCACAGTCCTTAGGTGTATTGTCATATTTTTTCAATTACCAAATCTATATGGCTATAATATGGTAGTTCCTGCCCTTATAGTTTATAGTATTACATGATACTAGTGTAACGATTTTTGAAAAAGCCTATAAGTAGGACAAGCTCTATTTCCTTCTCCCAGGGGGTATACCAAAGCAACCATGTGAAGGGACAGCAAAAACAAGCCACACATCATTAGTTCTCGAATCTCGGCAAAGGGGGTCTTTGAAATTTGGAGAAAAGTCTTTAGATGCTTCTAGTAACACCAGTGGAAATATAAAACCCTTGTACAGATGGTGCGTTTAGTTTCCAAACACATTTGCATCTAACTAAGATGTGGTTTGTTTTAAATTTGAACATTATTTTTCTATATTTTAATATATACTATTGTCAATAATGACATATACATGTAAGGCCACATACAGAATAGAGAAAGAATGGTATAATTATGGGATTGAGTACATACTGGTACATGTACCGGTATGTTGGGGAAGAAAGCCAATATATGTACAAAACCAGGTCTGCAATTTAAAAGGGGAACAATACCTGATACCAAAAAATCTGTTTGTTTTCACGATGAAAAAATTTATGTACATCCAATATTCCTAGATAGTGTAATGACCAAGTGTCTCAAAAATAGAAATAATAGAGGGGGTAAGTGTTTTTGAATTTAATGGCCTCCATGTCATGGAAAATCAAAATTGCCAA